>NC_086444.1:693994869-694294869 GCF_028390025.1 Pseudophryne corroboree | reverse complement strand
AGAGAGTGCAAGACTAACAATCAATGTACACCTCACATAAGTTCGAATCTCATGTAAGTTTGTTTTTATTTTACTAGTCTGCATTGTGGTTTGTGGCTCAATACCATGTAATGCATATCTTTTAACAACAGTAGTCAAGTCTTCCAATGTACTTGTTAGTGAACCCCAATAGATAGCTTTATTTTCTCTTTGTTTCCTCAAATTTTTAATGCATATCTTTTACAACTTTTGTAGTAAAGTATTCTAATGACTTGCTTATGACACCCCATAGAATATATCATGTTTAGTACCTTGGACATTGTAGCTTATTTACTTAAGTCTTTTATATATTTGGTACATTTGTGTTCAGACTGGGTAGCTCATTTGGTAGAGTGTTAGTCTTGCACTATCAATGTACACCTCACATAAGTTCGAATCCCATGTAATTTTGTTTTTATTTTACTAGTCTGCATTGTGGTTTGTGGCTCAATATCATGTAATGCATGTCTTTTAACAACAGTAGTCAAGTCTTCCAATGTACTTGTTAATGAAACCCAATAGATAGCTTTATTTTCTCTATGTTTCCTCAAATTTTTAATGCATATCTTTTACAACTTTTGTAGTAAAGTATTCTAATGACTTGCTTATGACACCCCATAGAATATATCATGTTTAGTACCTTGGACATTGTAGCTTATTTACTTAAGTCTCTTATATATTTGGTCTAATTTGTGTTCAGACTGGGTAGCTCATTTGGTAGAGTGTTAGTCTTGCACTATCAATGTACACCTCACATAAGTTCGAATCTCATGTAAGTTTGTTTTTATTTTACTAGTCTGCATTGTGGTTTGTGGCTCAATACCATGTAATGCATATCTTTTAACAACAGTAGTCAAGTCTTCCAATGTACTTGTTAGTGAAACCCAATAGATAGCTTTATTTTCTCTTTGTTTCCTCAAATGTTTAATGCATATATTTTGCAACTTTTGTAGTAAAGTATTCTAATGACTTGCTTATGACACCCCATAGAATATATCATGTTTAGTACCTTGGACATTGTAGCTTATTTACTTAAGTCTCTTATATATTTGGTTCATTTGTGTTCAGACTGGGTAGCTCATTTGGTAGAGTGTTAGTCTTGCACTATCAATGTACACCTCACATAAGTTCGAATCCCTTGTAAGTTTGTTTTTATTTTACTAGTGTGGTTTGTGGCTCAATACCATGTAATGCATGTCTTTTAACAACAGTAGTCAAGTCTTCCAATGTACTTGTTAGTGAACCCCAATAGATAGCTTTATTTTCTCTATGTTTCCTCAAATTTTTAATGCATATCTTTTACAACTTTTGTAGTAAAGTATTCTAATGACTTGCTTATGACACCCCATAGAATATATCATGTTTAGTACCTTGGACATTGTAGCTTATTTACTTAAATCTCTGATATATTTGGTGCCATTTGTGTTCAGACTGGGTAGCTCAGTTGGTAGAGTGTTGGTCTTGCACTATCAATGTACACGTCACATAGGTACGAATCCCATGTAAGTTTGTATTTATTTTACTAGTCTGAATTGTGGTTTGTGGCTCAATACCATGTAATGCATATCTTTTAACAACAGTAGTCAAGTCTTCCAATGTACTTGTTAATGAAACCCAATAGATAGCTTTATTTTCTCTTTGTTTCCTCAAATTTTTAATGCATATCTTTTACAACTTTTGTAGTAAAGTATTCTAATGACTTGCTTATGACACCCCATAGAATATATCATGTTTAGTACCTTGGACATTGTAGCTTATTTACTTAAGTCTCTTATATATTTGGTCTAATTTGTGTTCAGACTGGGTAGCTCATTTGGTAGAGTGTTAGTCTTGCACTATCAATGTACACCTCACATAAGTTCGAATCTCATGTAAGTTTGTTTTTATTTTACTAGTCTGCTTTGTGGTTTGTGGCTCAATACCATGTAATGCATATCTTTTAACAACAGTAGTCAAGTCTTCCAATGTACTTGTTAGTGAAACCCAATAGATAGCTTTATTTTCTCTTTGTTTCCTCAAATTTTTAATGCATATATTTTACAACTTTTGTAGTAAAGTATTCTAATGACTTGCTTATGACACCCCATAGAATATATCATGTTTAGTACCTTGGACATTGTAGCTTATTTACTTAAGTCTCTTATATATTTGGTTTGTTTGTGTTCAGACTGGGTAGCTCATTTGGTAGAGTGTTAGTCTTGCACTATCAATGTACACCTCACATAAGTTCGAATCCCTTGTAAGTTTGTTTTTATTTTACTAGTGTGGTTTGTGGCTCAATACCATGTAATGCATGTCTTTTAACAACAGTAGTCAAGTCTTCCAATGTACTTGTTAGTGAACCCCAATAGATAGCTTTATTTTCTCTACGTTTCCTCAAATTTTTAATGCATATCTTTTACAACTTTTGTAGAAAAGTATTCTAATGACTTGATTATGACACCCCATAGAATATATCATGTTTAGTACCTTGGACATTGTAGCTTATTTACTTAAATCTCTGATATATTTGGTGTCATTTGTGTTCAGACTGGGTAGCTCAGTTGGTAGGCTGTTGGTCTTGCACTATCAATGTACTCCTCACATAGGTTTGAATCCCATGTAAGTTTGTTTTTATTTTACTAGTCTGCATTGTGGTTTGTGGCTCAATACCATGTAATGCATATCTTTAAACAACAGTAGTCAAGTCTTCCAATGTACTTGTTAGTGAAACCCAATAGATAGCTTTATTTTCTCTTTGTTTCCTCAAATTTTTAATGCATATCTTTTACAACTTTTGTAGTAAAGTATTCTAATGACTTGATTATGACACCCCATAGAATATATCATGTTTAGTACCTTGGACATTGTAGCTTATTTACTTAAATCTCTGATATATTTTGTGCCATTTGCGTTCAGACTGGGTAGCTCAGTTGGTAGACTGTTGGTCTTGCACTATCAATGTACTCCTCACACAGGTTCGAATCCCATGTAAGTTTGTTTTTATTTTACTAGTCTGCATTGTGGTTTGTGGCTCAATACCATGTAATGCATATCTTTTAACAACAGTAGTCAAGTCTTCCAATGTACTTGTTAGTGAAACCCAATAGATAGCTTTATTTTCTCTTTGTTTCCTCAAATTTTTAATGCATATCTTTTACAACTTTTGTAGTAAAGTATTCTAATGACTTGCTTATGACACCCCATAGAATATATCATGTTTAGTACCTTGGACATTGTAGCTTATTTACTTAAGTCTCTTATATATTTGGTTCATTTGTGTTCAGACTGGGTAGCTCATTTGGTAGAGTGTTAGTCTTGCACTATCAATGTACACCTCACATAAGTTCGAATCCCTTGTAAGTTTGTTTTTATTTTACTAGTGTGGTTTGTGGCTCAATACCATGTAATGCATGTCTTTTAACAACAGTAGTCAAGTCTTCCAATGTACTTGTTAGTGAACCACAATAGATAGCTTTATTTTCTCTACGTTTCCTCAAATTTTTAATGCATATCTTTTACAACTTTTGTAGAAAAGTATTCTAATGACTTGATTATGACACCCCATAGAATATATCATGTTTAGTACCTTGGACATTGTAGCTTATTTACTTAAATCTCTGATATATTTTGTGCCATTTGTGTTCAGACTGGGTAGCTCAGTTGGTAGGCTGTTGGTCTTACACTATCAATGTACTCCTCACATAGGTTCGAATCCCATGTAAGTTTGTTTTTATTTTACTAGTCTGCATTGTGGTTTGTGGCTCAATACCATGTAATGCATATCTTTAAACAACAGTAGTCAAGTCTTCCAATGTACTTGTTAGTGAAACCCAATAGATAGCTTTATTTTCTCTTTGTTTCCTCAAATTTTTAATGCATATCTTTTACAACTTTTGTAGTAAAGTATTCTAATGACTTGATTATGACACCCTATAGAATATATCATGTTTAGTACCTTGGACATTGTAGCTTATTTACTTAAATCTCTGATATATTTTGTGCCATTTGCGTTCAGACTGGGTAGCTCAGTTGGTAGACTGTTGGTCTTGCACTATCAATGTACTCCTCACACATGTTCGAATCCCATGTAAGTTTGTTTTTATTTTACTAGTCTGCATTGTGGTTTGTGGCTCAATACCATGTAATGCATATCTTTTAACAACAGTAGTCAAGTCTTCCAATGTACTTGTTAGTGAAACCCAATAGATAGCTTTATTTTCTCTTTGTTTCCTCAAATTTTTAATGCATATCTTTTACAACTTTTGTAGTAAAGTATTCTAATGACTTGCTTATGACACCCCATAGAATATATCATGTTTAGTACTTTGGACATTGTAGCTTATTTACTTAAGTCTCTTATATATTTGGTTCATTTGTGTTCAGACTGGGTAGCTCATTTGGTAGAGTGTTAGTCTTGCACTATCAATGTACACCTCACATAAGTTCGAATCCCTTGTAAGTTTGTTTTTATTTTACTAGTGTGGTTTGTGGCTCAATACCATGTAATGCATGTCTTTTAACAACAGTAGTCAAGTCTTCCAATGTACTTGTTATTGAACCCCAATAGATAGCTTTATTTTCTCTATGTTTCCTCAAATTTTTAATGCATATCTTTTACAACTTTTGTAGTAAAGTATTCTAATGACTTGATTATGACACCCCATAGAATATATCATGTTTAGTACCTTGGACATTGTAGCTTATTTACTTAAATCTCTGATATATTTTGTGCCATTTGTGTTCAGACTGGGTAGCTCAGTTGGTAGGCTGTTGGTCTTGCACTATCAATGTACTCCTCACATAGGTTCGAATCCCATGAAAGTTTGTTTTTATTTTACTAGTCTGCATTGTGGTTTGTGGCTCAATACCATGTAATGCATATCTTTTAACAACAGTAGTCAAGTCTTCCAATGTACTTGTTAGTGAACCCCAATAGATAGCTTTATTTTCTCTTTGTTTCCTCAAATTTTTAATGCATATCTTTTACAACTTTTGTAGTAAAGTATTCTAATGACTTGATTATGACACCCCATAGAATATATCATGTTTAGTACCTTGGACATTGTAGCTTATTTACTTAAATCTCTGATATATTTTGTGCCATATGTGTTCAGACTGGGTAGCTCAGTTGGTAGAGTGTTGGTCTTGCACTATCAATGTACACGTCACATAGGTACGAATCCCATGTAAGTTTGTATTTATTTTACTAGTCTGAATTGTGGTTTGTGGCTCAATACCATGTAATGCATATCTTTTAACAACAGTAGTCAAGTCTTCCAATGTACTTGTTAATGAAACCCAATAGATAGCTTTATTTTCTCTTTGTTTCCTCAAATTTTTAATGCATATCTTTTACAACTTTTGTAGTAAAGTATTCTAATGACTTGCTTATGACACCCCATAGAATATATCATGTTTAGTACCTTGGACATTGTAGCTTATTTACTTAAGTCTCTTATATATTTGGTCTAATTTGTGTTCAGACTGGGTAGCTCATTTGGTAGAGTGTTAGTCTTGCACTATCAATGTACACCTCACATAAGTTCGAATCTCATGTAAGTTTGTTTTTATTTTACTAGTCTGCATTGTGGTTTGTGGCTCAATACCATGTAATGCATATCTTTTAACAACAGTAGTCAAGTCTTCCAATGTACTTGTTAGTGAAACCCAATAGATAGCTTTATTTTCTCTTTGTTTCCTCAAATTTTTAATGCATATATTTTACAACTTTTGTAGTAAAGTATTCTAATGACTTGCTTATGACACCCCATAGAATATATCATGTTTAGTACCTTGGACATTGTAGCTTATTTACTTAAGTCTCTTATATATTTGGTTCGTTTGTGTTCAGACTGGGTAGCTCATTTGGTAGAGTGTTAGTCTTGCACTATCAATGTACACCTCACATAAGTTCGAATCCCTTGTAAGTTTGTTTTTATTTTACTAGTGTGGTTTGTGGCTCAATACCATGTAATGCATGTCTTTTAACAACAGTAGTCAAGTCTTCCAATGTACTTGTTAGTGAACCCCAATAGATAGCTTTATTTTCTCTACGTTTCCTCAAATTTTTAATGCATATCTTTTACAACTTTTGTAGAAAAGTATTCTAATGACTTGATTATGACACCCCATAGAATATATCATGTTTAGTACCTTGGACATTGTAGCTTATTTACTTAAATCTCTGATATATTTGGTGTCATTTGTGTTCAGACTGGGTAGCTCAGTTGGTAGGCTGTTGGTCTTGCACTATCAATGTACTCCTCACATAGGTTCGAATCCCACGTAAGTTTGTTTTTATTTTACTAGTCTGCATTGTGGTTTGTGGCTCAATACCATGTAATGCATATCTTTAAACAACAGTAGTCAAGTCTTCCAATGTACTTGTTAGTGAAACCCAATAGATAGCTTTATTTTCTCTTTGTTTCCTCAAATTTTTAATGCATATCTTTTACAACTTTTGTAGTAAAGTATTCTAATGACTTGATTATGACACCCCATAGAATATATCATGTTTAGTACCTTGGACATTGTAGCTTATTTACTTAAATCTCTGATATATTTTGTGCCATTTGCGTTCAGACTGGGTAGCTCAGTTGGTAGACTGTTGGTCTTGCACTATCAATGTACTCCTCACACAGGTTCGAATCCCATGTAAGTTTGTTTTTATTTTACTAGTCTGCATTGTGGTTTGTGGCTCAATACCATGTAATGCATATCTTTTAACAACAGTAGTCAAGTCTTCCAATGTACTTGTTAGTGAAACCCAATAGATAGCTTTATTTTCTCTTTGTTTCCTCAAATTTTTAATGCATATCTTTTACAACTTTTGTAGTAAAGTATTCTAATGACTTGCTTATGACACCCCATAGAATATATCATGTTTAGTACCTTGGACATTGTAGCTTATTTACTTAAGTCTCTTATATATTTGGTTCATTTGTGTTCGGACTGGGTAGCTCATTTGGTAGAGTGTTAGTCTTGCACTATCAATGTACACCTCACATAAGTTCGAATCCCTTGTAAGTTTGTTTTTATTTTACTAGTGTGGTTTGTGGCTCAATACCATGTAATGCATGTCTTTTAACAACAGTAGTCAAGTCTTCCAATGTACTTGTTAGTGAACCACAATAGATAGCTTTATTTTCTCTACGTTTCCTCAAATTTTTAATGCATATCTTTTACAACTTTTGTAGAAAAGTATTCTAATGACTTGATTATGACACCCCATAGAATATATCATGTTTAGTACCTTGGACATTGTAGCTTATTTACTTAAATCTCTGATATATTTTGTGCCATTTGTGTTCAGACTGGGTAGCTCAGTTGGTAGGCTGTTGGTCTTACACTATCAATGTACTCCTCACATAGGTTCGAATCCCATGTAAGTTTGTTTTTATTTTACTAGTCTGCATTGTGGTTTGTGGCTCAATACCATGTAATGCATATCTTTAAACAACAGTAGTCAAGTCTTCCAATGTACTTGTTAGTGAAACCCAATAGATAGCTTTATTTTCTCTTTGTTTCCTCAAATTTTTAATGCATATCTTTTACAACTTTTGTAGTAAAGTATTCTAATGACTTGATTATGACACCCCATAGAATATATCATGTTTAGTACCTTGGACATTGTAGCTTATTTACTTAAATCTCTGATATATTTTGTGCCATTTGCGTTCAGACTGGGTAGCTCAGTTGGTAGACTGTTGGTCTTGCACTATCAATGTACTCCTCACACATGTTCGAATCCCATGTAAGTTTGTTTTTATTTTACTAGTCTGCATTGTGGTTTGTGGCTCAATACCATGTAATGCATATCTTTTAACAACAGTAGTCAAGTCTTCCAATGTACTTGTTAGTGAAACCCAATAGATAGCTTTATTTTCTCTTTGTTTCCTCAAATTTTTAATGCATATCTTTTACAACTTTTGTAGTAAAGTATTCTAATGACTTGCTTATGACACCCCATAGAATATATCATGTTTAGTACTTTGGACATTGTAGCTTATTTACTTAAGTCTCTTATATATTTGGTTCATTTGTGTTCAGACTGGGTAGCTCATTTGGTAGAGTGTTAGTCTTGCACTATCAATGTACACCTCACATAAGTTCGAATCCCTTGTAAGTTTGTTTTTATTTTACTAGTGTGGTTTGTGGCTCAATACCATGTAATGCATGTCTTTTAACAACAGTAGTCAAGTCTTCCAATGTACTTGTTATTGAACCCCAATAGATAGCTTTATTTTCTCTATGTTTCCTCAAATTTTTAATGCATATCTTTTACAACTTTTGTAGTAAAGTATTCTAATGACTTGATTATGACACCCCATAGAATATATCATGTTTAGTACCTTGGACATTGTAGCTTATTTACTTAAATCTCTGATATATTTTGTGCCATTTGTGTTCAGACTGGGTAGCTCAGTTGGTAGGCTGTTGGTCTTGCACTATCAATGTACTCCTCACATAGGTTCGAATCCCATGAAAGTTTGTTTTTATTTTACTAGTCTGCATTGTGGTTTGTGGCTCAATACCATGTAATGCATATCTTTTAACAACAGTAGTCAAGTCTTCCAATGTACTTGTTAGTGAACCCCAATAGATAGCTTTATTTTCTCTTTGTTTCCTCAAATTTTTAATGCATATCTTTTACAACTTTTGTAGTAAAGTATTCTAATGACTTGATTATGACACCCCATAGAATATATCATGTTTAGTACCTTGGACATTGTAGCTTATTTACTTAAATCTCTGATATATTTGGTGTCATTTGTGTTCAGACTGGGTAGCTCAGTTGGTAGGCTGTTGGTCTTGCACTATCAATGTACTCCTCACATAGGTTCGAATCCCACGTAAGTTTGTTTTTATTTTACTAGTCTGCATTGTGGTTTGTGGCTCAATACCATGTAATGCATATCTTTAAACAACAGTAGTCAAGTCTTCCAATGTACTTGTTAGTGAAACCCAATAGATAGCTTTATTTTCTCTTTGTTTCCTCAAATTTTTAATGCATATCTTTTACAACTTTTGTAGTAAAGTATTCTAATGACTTGATTATGACACCCCATAGAATATATCATGTTTAGTACCTTGGACATTGTAGCTTATTTACTTAAATCTCTGATATATTTTGTGCCATTTGCGTTCAGACTGGGTAGCTCAGTTGGTAGACTGTTGGTCTTGCACTATCAATGTACTCCTCACACAGGTTCGAATCCCATGTAAGTTTGTTTTTATTTTACTAGTCTGCATTGTGGTTTGTGGCTCAATACCATGTAATGCATATCTTTTAACAACAGTAGTCAAGTCTTCCAATGTACTTGTTAGTGAAACCCAATAGATAGCTTTATTTTCTCTTTGTTTCCTCAAATTTTTAATGCATATCTTTTACAACTTTTGTAGTAAAGTATTCTAATGACTTGCTTATGACACCCCATAGAATATATCATGTTTAGTACCTTGGACATTGTAGCTTATTTACTTAAGTCTCTTATATATTTGGTTCATTTGTGTTCGGACTGGGTAGCTCATTTGGTAGAGTGTTAGTCTTGCACTATCAATGTACACCTCACATAAGTTCGAATCCCTTGTAAGTTTGTTTTTATTTTACTAGTGTGGTTTGTGGCTCAATACCATGTAATGCATGTCTTTTAACAACAGTAGTCAAGTCTTCCAATGTACTTGTTAGTGAACCACAATAGATAGCTTTATTTTCTCTACGTTTCCTCAAATTTTTAATGCATATCTTTTACAACTTTTGTAGAAAAGTATTCTAATGACTTGATTATGACACCCCATAGAATATATCATGTTTAGTACCTTGGACATTGTAGCTTATTTACTTAAATCTCTGATATATTTTGTGCCATTTGTGTTCAGACTGGGTAGCTCAGTTGGTAGGCTGTTGGTCTTACACTATCAATGTACTCCTCACATAGGTTCGAATCCCATGTAAGTTTGTTTTTATTTTACTAGTCTGCATTGTGGTTTGTGGCTCAATACCATGTAATGCATATCTTTAAACAACAGTAGTCAAGTCTTCCAATGTACTTGTTAGTGAAACCCAATAGATAGCTTTATTTTCTCTTTGTTTCCTCAAATTTTTAATGCATATCTTTTACAACTTTTGTAGTAAAGTATTCTAATGACTTGATTATGACACCCCATAGAATATATCATGTTTAGTACCTTGGACATTGTAGCTTATTTACTTAAATCTCTGATATATTTTGTGCCATTTGCGTTCAGACTGGGTAGCTCAGTTGGTAGACTGTTGGTCTTGCACTATCAATGTACTCCTCACACATGTTCGAATCCCATGTAAGTTTGTTTTTATTTTACTAGTCTGCATTGTGGTTTGTGGCTCAATACCATGTAATGCATATCTTTTAACAACAGTAGTCAAGTCTTCCAATGTACTTGTTAGTGAAACCCAATAGATAGCTTTATTTTCTCTTTGTTTCCTCAAATTTTTAATGCATATCTTTTACAACTTTTGTAGTAAAGTATTCTAATGACTTGCTTATGACACCCCATAGAATATATCATGTTTAGTACTTTGGACATTGTAGCTTATTTACTTAAGTCTCTTATATATTTGGTTCATTTGTGTTCAGACTGGGTAGCTCATTTGGTAGAGTGTTAGTCTTGCACTATCAATGTACACCTCACATAAGTTCGAATCCCTTGTAAGTTTGTTTTTATTTTACTAGTGTGGTTTGTGGCTCAATACCATGTAATGCATGTCTTTTAACAACAGTAGTCAAGTCTTCCAATGTACTTGTTATTGAACCCCAATAGATAGCTTTATTTTCTCTATGTTTCCTCAAATTTTTAATGCATATCTTTTACAACTTTTGTAGTAAAGTATTCTAATGACTTGATTATGACACCCCATAGAATATATCATGTTTAGTACCTTGGACATTGTAGCTTATTTACTTAAATCTCTGATATATTTTGTGCCATTTGTGTTCAGACTGGGTAGCTCAGTTTGTAGGCTGTTGGTCTTGCACTATCAATGTACTCCTCACATAGGTTCGAATCCCATGAAAGTTTGTTTTTATTTTACTAGTCTGCATTGTGGTTTGTGGCTCAATACCATGTAATGCATATCTTTTAACAACAGTAGTCAAGTCTTCCAATGTACTTGTTAGTGAACCCCAATAGATAGCTTTATTTTCTCTTTGTTTCCTCAAATTTTTAATGCATATCTTTTACAACTTTTGTAGTAAAGTATTCTAATGACTTGATTATGACACCCCATAGAATATATCATGTTTAGTACCTTGGACATTGTAGCTTATTTACTTAAATCTCTGATATATTTTGTGCCATATGTGTTCAGACTGGGTAGCTCAGTTGGTAGACTGTTGGTCTTGCACTATCAATGTACTCCTCACACAGGTTCGAATCCCATGTAAGTTTGTTTTTATTTTACTAGTCTGCATTGTGGTTTGTGGCTCAATACCATGTAATGCATATCTTTTAACAACAGTAGTCAAGTCTTCCAATGTACTTGTTAGTGAAACCCAATAGATAGCTTTATTTTCTCTTTGTTTCCTCAAATTTTTAATGCATATCTTTTACAACTTTTGTAGTAAAGTATTCTAATGACTTGCTTATGACACCCCATAGAATATATCATGTTAAGTACCTTGGACATTGTAGCTTATTTACTTAAGTCTCTTATATATTTGGTTCATTTGTGTTCAGACTGGGTAGCTCATTTGGTAGAGTGTTAGTCTTGCACTATCAATGTACACCTCACATAAGTTCGAATCCCTTGTAAGTTTGTTTTTATTTTACTAGTGTGGTTTGTGGCTCAATACCATGTAATGCATGTCTTTTAACAACAGTAGTCAAGTCTTCCAATGTACTTGTTAGTGAATCCCAATAGATAGCTTTATTTTCTCTTTGTTTCCTCAAATTTTTAATGCATATATTTTACAACTTTTGTAGTAAAGTATTCTAATGACTTGCTTATGACACCCCATAGAATATATCATGTTTAGTACCTTGGACATTGTAGCTTATTTACTTAAGTCTCTTATATATTTGGTCCATTTGTGTTCAGACTGGGTAGCTCATTTGGTAGAGTGTTAGTCTTGCACTATCAATGTACACCTCACATAAGTTCGAATCCCATGTAATTTTGTTTTTATTTTACTAGTCTGCATTGTGGTTTGTGGCTCAATATCATGTAATGCATGTCTTTTAACAACAGTAGTCAAGTCTTCCAATGTACTTGTTAATGAAACCCAATAGATAGCTTTATTTTCTCTATGTTTCCTCAAATTTTTAATGCATATCTTTTACAACTTTTGTAGTAAAGTATTCTAATGACTTGCTTATGACACCCCATAGAATATATCATGTTTAGTACCTTGGACATTGTAGCTTATTTACTTAAGTCTCTTATATATTTGGTCTAATTTGTGTTCAGACTGGGTAGCTCATTTGGTAGAGTGTTAGTCTTGCACTATCAATGTACACCTCACATAAGTTCGAATCTCATGTAAGTTTGTTTTTATTTTACTAGTCTGCATTGTGGTTTGTGGCTCAATACCATGTAATGCATATCTTTTAACAACAGTAGTCAAGTCTTCCAATGTACTTGTTAGTGAAACCCAATAGATAGCTTTATTTTCTCTTTGTTTCCTCAAGTTTTTAATGCATATATTTTACAACTTTTGTAGTAAAGTATTCTAATGACTTGCTTATGACACCCCATAGAATATATCATGTTTAGTACCTTGGACATTGTAGCTTATTTACTTAAGTCTCTTATATATTTGGTTCATTTGTGTTCAGACTGGGTAGCTCATTTGGTAGAGTGTTAGTCTTGCACTATCAATGTACACCTCACATAAGTTCGAATCCCTTGTAAGTTTGTTTTTATTTTACTAGTGTGGTTTGTGGCTCAATACCATGTAATGCATGTCTTTTAACAACAGTAGTCAAGTCTTCCAATGTACTTGTTAGTGAACCCCAATAGATAGCTTTATTTTCTCTACGTTTCCTCAAATTTTTAATGCATATCTTTTACAACTTTTGTAGAAAAGTATTCTAATGACTTGATTATGACACCCCATAGAATATATCATGTTTAGTACCTTGGACATTGTAGCTTTTTTACTTAAATCTCTGATATATTTGGTGTCATTTGTGTTCAGACTGGGTAGCTCATTTGGTAGAGTGTTAGTCTTGCACTATCAATGTACACCTCACATAAGTTCGAATCCCTTGTAAGTTTGTTTTTATTTTACTAGTGTGGTTTGTGGCTCAATACCATGTAATGCATGTCTTTTAACAACAGTAGTCAAGTCTTCCAATGTACTTGTTAGTGAATCCCAATAGATAGCTTTATTTTCTCTTTGTTTCCTCAAATTTTTAATGCATATATTTTACAACTTTTGTAGTAAAGTATTCTAATGACTTGCTTATGACACCCCATAGAATATATCATGTTTAGTACCTTGGACATTGTAGCTTATTTACTTAAATCTCTGATATATTTGGTGCCATTTGTGTTCAGACTGGGTAGCTCAGTTGGTAGAGTGTTGGTCTTGCACTATCAATGTACACGTCACATAGGTACGAATCCCATGTAAGTTTGTATTTATTTTACTAGTCTGAATTGTGGTTTGTGGCTCAATACCATGTAATGCATATCTTTTAACAACAGTAGTCAAGTCTTCCAATGTACTTGTTAATGAAACCCAATAGATAGCTTTATTTTCTCTTTGTTTCCTCAAATTTTTAATGCATATCTTTTACAACTTTTGTAGTAAAGTATTCTAATGACTTGCTTATGACACCCCATAGAATATATCATGTTTAGTACCTTGGACATTGTAGCTTATTTACTTAAGTCTCTTATATATTTGGTCTAATTTGTGTTCAGACTGGGTAGCTCATTTGGTAGAGTGTTAGTCTTGCACTATCAATGTACACCTCACATAAGTTCGAATCTCATGTAAGTTTGTTTTTATTTTACTAGTCTGCATTGTGGTTTGTGGCTCAATACCATGTAATGCATATCTTTTAACAACAGTAGTCAAGTCTTCCAATGTACTTGTTAGTGAAACCCAATAGATAGCTTTATTTTCTCTTTGTTTCCTCAAATTTTTAATGCATATATTTTACAACTTTTGTAGTAAAGTATTCTAATGACTTGCTTATGACACCCCATAGAATATATCATGTTTAGTACCTTGGACATTGTAGCTTATTTACTTAAGTCTCTTATATATTTGGTTCATTTGTGTTCAGACTGGGTAGCTCATTTGGTAGAGTGTTAGTCTTGCACTATCAATGTACACCTCACATAAGTTCGAATCCCTTGTAAGTTTGTTTTTATTTTACTAGTGTGGTTTGTGGCTCAATACCATGTAATGCATGTCTTTTAACAACAGTAGTCAAGTCTTCCAATGTACTTGTTAGTGAACCCCAATAGATAGCTTTATTTTCTCTACGTTTCCTCAAATTTTTAATGCATATCTTTTACAACTTTTGTAGAAAAGTATTCTAATGACTTGATTATGACACCCCATAGAATATATCATGTTTAGTACCTTGGACATTGTAGCTTTTTTACTTAAATCTCTGATATATTTGGTGTCATTTGTGTTCAGACTGGGTAGCTCAGTTGGTAGGCTGTTGGTCTTGCACTATCAATGTACTCCTCACATAGGTTCGAATCCCATGTAAGTTTGTTTTTATTTTACTAGTCTGCATTGTGGTTTGTGGCTCAATACCATGTAATGCATATCTTTAAACAACAGTAGTCAAGTCTTCCAATGTACTTGTTAGTGAAACCCAATAGATAGCTTTATTTTCTCTTTGTTTCCTCAAATTTTTAATGCATATCTTTTACAACTTTTGTAGTAAAGTATTCTAATGACTTGATTATGACACCCCATAGAATATATCATGTTTAGTACCTTGGACATTGTAGCTTATTTACTTAAATCTCTGATATATTTTGTGCCATTTGCGTTCAGACTGGGTAGCTCAGTTGGTAGACTGTTGGTCTTGCACTATCAATGTACTCCTCACACAGGTTCGAATCCCATGTAAGTTTGTTTTTATTTTACTAGTCTGCATTGTGGTTTGTGGCTCAATACCATGTAATGCATATCTTTTAACAACAGTAGTCAAGTCTTCCAATGTACTTGTTAGTGAAACCCAATAGATAGCTTTATTTTCTCTTTGTTTCCTCAAATTTTTAATGCATATCTTTTACAACTTTTGTAGTAAAGTATTCTAATGACTTGCTTATGACACCCCATAGAATATATCATGTTTAGTACCTTGGACATTGTAGCTTATTTACTTAAGTCTCTTATATATTTGGTCTAATTTGTGTTCAGACTGGGTAGCTCATTTGGTAGAGTGTTAGTCTTGCACTATCAATGTACACCTCACATAAGTTCGAATCTCATGTAAGTTTGTTTTTATTTTACTAGTCTGCATTGTGGTTTGTGGCTCAATACCATGTAATGCATATCTTTTAACAACAGTAGTCAAGTCTTCCAATGTACTTGTTAGTGAAACCCAATAGATAGCTTTATTTTCTCTTTGTTTCCTCAAATTTTTAATGCATATATTTTACAACTTTTGTAGTAAAGTATTCTAATGACTTGCTTATGACACCCCATAGAATATATCATGTTTAGTACCTTGGACATTGTAGCTTATTTACTTAAGTCTCTTATATATTTGGTTCATTTGTGTTCAGACTGGGTAGCTCATTTGGTAGAGTGTTAGTCTTGCACTATCAATGTACACCTCACATAAGTTCGAATCCCTTGTAAGTTTGTTTTTATTTTACTAGTGTGGTTTGTGGCTCAATACCATGTAATGCATGTCTTTTAACAACAGTAGTCAAGTCTTCCAATGTACTTGTTAGTGAACCCCAATAGATAGCTTTATTTTCTCTACGTTTCCTCAAATTTTTAATGCATATCTTTTACAACTTTTGTAGAAAAGTATTCTAATGACTTGATTATGACACCCCATAGAATATATCATGTTTAGTACCTTGGACATTGTAGCTTTTTTACTTAAATCTCTGATATATTTGGTGTCATTTGTGTTCAGACTGGGTAGCTCATTTGGTAGAGTGTTAGTCTTGCACTATCAATGTACACCTCACATAAGTTCGAATCCCTTGTAAGTTTGTTTTTATTTTACTAGTGTGGTTTGTGGCTCAATACCATGTAATGCATGTCTTTTAACAACAGTAGTCAAGTCTTCCAATGTACTTGTTAGTGAATCCCAATAGATAGCTTTATTTTCTCTTTGTTTCCTCAAATTTTTAATGCATATATTTTACAACTTTTGTAGTAAAGTATTCTAATGACTTGCTTATGACACCCCATAGAATATATCATGTTTAGTACCTTGGACATTGTAGCTTATTTACTTAAATCTCTGATATATTTGGTGCCATTTGTGTTCAGACTGGGTAGCTCAGTTGGTAGAGTGTTGGTCTTGCACTATCAATGTACACGTCACATAGGTACGAATCCCATGTAAGTTTGTATTTATTTTACTAGTCTGAATTGTGGTTTGTGGCTCAATACCATGTAATGCATATCTTTTAACAACAGTAGTCAAGTCTTCCAATGTACTTGTTAATGAAACCCAATAGATAGCTTTATTTTCTCTTTGTTTCCTCAAATTTTTAATGCATATCTTTTACAACTTTTGTAGTAAAGTATTCTAATGACTTGCTTATGACACCCCATAGAATATATCATGTTTAGTACCTTGGACATTGTAGCTTATTTACTTAAGTCTCTTATATATTTGGTCTAATTTGTGTTCAGACTGGGTAGCTCATTTGGTAGAGTGTTAGTCTTGCACTATCAATGTACACCTCACATAAGTTCGAATCTCATGTAAGTTTGTTTTTATTTTACTAGTCTGCATTGTGGTTTGTGGCTCAATACCATGTAATGCATATCTTTTAACAACAGTAGTCAAGTCTTCCAATGTACTTGTTAGTGAAACCCAATAGATAGCTTTATTTTCTCTTTGTTTCCTCAAATTTTTAATGCATATATTTTACAACTTTTGTAGTAAAGTATTCTAATGACTTGCTTATGACACCCCATAGAATATATCATGTTTAGTACCTTGGACATTGTAGCTTATTTACTTAAGTCTCTTATATATTTGGTTCATTTGTGTTCAGACTGGGTAGCTCATTTGGTAGAGTGTTAGTCTTGCACTATCAATGTACACCTCACATAAGTTCGAATCCCTTGTAAGTTTGTTTTTATTTTACTAGTGTGGTTTGTGGCTCAATACCATGTAATGCATGTCTTTTAACAACAGTAGTCAAGTCTTCCAATGTACTTGTTAGTGAACCCCAATAGATAGCTTTATTTTCTCTACGTTTCCTCAAATTTTTAATGCATATCTTTTACAACTTTTGTAGAAAAGTATTCTAATGACTTGATTATGACACCCCATAGAATATATCATGTTTAGTACCTTGGACATTGTAGCTTTTTTACTTAAATCTCTGATATATTTGGTGTCATTTGTGTTCAGACTGGGTAGCTCAGTTGGTAGGCTGTTGGTCTTGCACTATCAATGTACTCCTCACATAGGTTCGAATCCCATGTAAGTTTGTTTTTATTTTACTAGTCTGCATTGTGGTTTGTGGCTCAATACCATGTAATGCATATCTTTAAACAACAGTAGTCAAGTCTTCCAATGTACTTGTTAGTGAAACCCAATAGATAGCTTTATTTTCTCTTTGTTTCCTCAAATTTTTAATGCATATCTTTTACAACTTTTGTAGTAAAGTATTCTAATGACTTGATTATGACACCCCATAGAATATATCATGTTTAGTACCTTGGACATTGTAGCTTATTTACTTAAATCTCTGATATATTTTGTGCCATTTGCGTTCAGACTGGGTAGCTCAGTTGGTAGACTGTTGGTCTTGCACTATCAATGTACTCCTCACACAGGTTCGAATCCCATGTAAGTTTGTTTTTATTTTACTAGTCTGCATTGTGGTTTGTGGCTCAATACCATGTAATGCATATCTTTTAACAACAGTAGTCAAGTCTTCCAATGTACTTGTTAGTGAAACCCAATAGATAGCTTTATTTTCTCTACGTTTCCTCAAATTTTTAATGCATATCTTTTACAACTTTTGTAGAAAAGTATTCTAATGACTTGATTATGACACCCCATAGAATATATCATGTTTAGTACCTTGGACATTGTAGCTTTTTTACTTAAATCTCTGATATATTTGGTGTCATTTGTGTTCAGACTGGGTAGCTCATTTGGTAGAGTGTTAGTCTTGCACTATCAATGTACACCTCACATAAGTTCGAATCCCTTGTAAGTTTGTTTTTATTTTACTAGTGTGGTTTGTGGCTCAATACCATGTAATGCATGTCTTTTAACAACAGTAGTCAAGTCTTCCAATGTACTTGTTAGTGAATCCCAATAGATAGCTTTATTTTCTCTTTGTTTCCTCAAATTTTTAATGCATATATTTTACAACTTTTGTAGTAAAGTATTCTAATGACTTGCTTATGACACCCCATAGAATATATCATGTTTAGTACCTTGGACATTGTAGCTTATTTACTTAAATCTCTGATATATTTGGTGCCATTTGTGTTCAGACTGGGTAGCTCAGTTGGTAGAGTGTTGGTCTTGCACTATCAATGTACACGTCACATAGGTACGAATCCCATGTAAGTTTGTATTTATTTTACTAGTCTGAATTGTGGTTTGTGGCTCAATACCATGTAATGCATATCTTTTAACAACAGTAGTCAAGTCTTCCAATGTACTTGTTAATGAAACCCAATAGATAGCTTTATTTTCTCTTTGTTTCCTCAAATTTTTAATGCATATCTTTTACAACTTTTGTAGTAAAGTATTCTAATGACTTGCTTATGACACCCCATAGAATATATCATGTTTAGTACCTTGGACATTGTAGCTTATTTACTTAAGTCTCTTATATATTTGGTCTAATTTGTGTTCAGACTGGGTAGCTCATTTGGTAGAGTGTTAGTCTTGCACTATCAATGTACACCTCACATAAGTTCGAATCTCATGTAAGTTTGTTTTTATTTTACTAGTCTGCATTGTGGTTTGTGGCTCAATACCATGTAATGCATATCTTTTAACAACAGTAGTCAAGTCTTCCAATGTACTTGTTAGTGAAACCCAATAGATAGCTTTATTTTCTCTTTGTTTCCTCAAATTTTTAATGCATATATTTTACAACTTTTGTAGTAAAGTATTCTAATGACTTGCTTATGACACCCCATAGAATATATCATGTTTAGTACCTTGGACATTGTAGCTTATTTACTTAAGTCTCTTATATATTTGGTTCATTTGTGTTCAGACTGGGTAGCTCATTTGGTAGAGTGTTAGTCTTGCACTATCAATGTACACCTCACATAAGTTCGAATCCCTTGTAAGTTTGTTTTTATTTTACTAGTGTGGTTTGTGGCTCAATACCATGTAATGCATGTCTTTTAACAACAGTAGTCAAGTCTTCCAATGTACTTGTTAGTGAACCCCAATAGATAGCTTTATTTTCTCTACGTTTCCTCAAATTTTTAATGCATATCTTTTACAACTTTTGTAGAAAAGTATTCTAATGACTTGATTATGACACCCCATAGAATATATCATGTTTAGTACCTTGGACATTGTAGCTTTTTTACTTAAATCTCTGATATATTTGGTGTCATTTGTGTTCAGACTGGGTAGCTCAGTTGGTAGGCTGTTGGTCTTGCACTATCAATGTACTCCTCACATAGGTTCGAATCCCATGTAAGTTTGTTTTTATTTTACTAGTCTGCATTGTGGTTTGTGGCTCAATACCATGTAATGCATATCTTTAAACAACAGTAGTCAAGTCTTCCAATGTACTTGTTAGTGAAACCCAATAGATAGCTTTATTTTCTCTTTGTTTCCTCAAATTTTTAATGCATATCTTTTACAACTTTTGTAGTAAAGTATTCTAATGACTTGATTATGACACCCCATAGAATATATCATGTTTAGTACCTTGGACATTGTAGCTTATTTACTTAAATCTCTGATATATTTTGTGCCATTTGCGTTCAGACTGGGTAGCTCAGTTGGTAGACTGTTGGTCTTGCACTATCAATGTACTCCTCACACAGGTTCGAATCCCATGTAAGTTTGTTTTTATTTTACTAGTCTGCATTGTGGTTTGTGGCTCAATACCATGTAATGCATATCTTTTAACAACAGTAGTCAAGTCTTCCAATGTACTTGTTAGTGAAACCCAATAGATAGCTTTATTTTCTCTTTGTTTCCTCAAATTTTTAATGCATATCTTTTACAACTTTTGTAGTAAAGTATTCTAATGACTTGCTTATGACACCCCATAGAATATATCATGTTTAGTACCTTGGACATTGTAGCTTATTTACTTAAGTCTCTTATATATTTGGTTCATTTGTGTTCAGACTGGGTAGCTCATTTGGTAGAGTGTTAGTCTTGCACTATCAATGTACATCTCACATAAGTTCGAATCCCTTGTAAGTTTGTTTTTATTTTACTAGTGTGGTTTGTGGCTCAATACCATGTAATGCATGTCTTTTAACAACAGTAGTCAAGTCTTCCAATGTACTTGTTAGTGAACCACAATAGATAGCTTTATTTTCTCTACGTTTCCTCAAATTTTTAATGCATATCTTTTACAACTTTTGTAGAAAAGTATTCTAATGACTTGATTATGACACCCCATAGAATATATCATGTTTAGTACCTTGGACATTGTAGCTTATTTACTTAAATCTCTGATATATTTTGTCCTATTTGTGTTCAGACTGGGTAGCTCAGTTGGTAGGCTGTTGGTCTTACACTATCAATGTACTCCTCACATAGGTTCGAATCCCATGTAAGTTTGTTTTTATTTTACTAGTCTGCATTGTGGTTTGTGGCTCAATACCATGTAATGCATATCTTTAAACAACAGTAGTCAAGTCTTCCAATGTACTTGTTAGTGAAACCCAATAGATAGCTTTATTTTCTCTTTGTTTCCTCAAATTTTTAATGCATATCTTTTACAACTTTTGTAGTAAAGTATTCTAATGACTTGATTATGACACCCCATAGAATATATCATGTTTAGTACCTTGGACATTGTAGCTTATTTACTTAAATCTCTGATATATTTTGTGCCATTTGCGTTCAGACTGGGTAGCTCAGTTGGTAGACTGTTGGTCTTGCACTATCAATGTACTCCTCACACATGTTCGAATCCCATGTAAGTTTGTTTTTATTTTACTAGTCTGCATTGTGGTTTGTGGCTCAATACCATGTAATGCATATCTTTTAACAACAGTAGTCAAGTCTTCCAATGTACTTGTTAGTGAAACCCAATAGATAGCTTTATTTTCTCTTTGTTTCCTCAAATTTTTAATGCATATCTTTTACAACTTTTGTAGTAAAGTATTCTAATGACTTGCTTATGACACCCCATAGAATATATCATGTTTAGTACTTTGGACATTGTAGCTTATTTACTTAAGTCTCTTATATATTTGGTTCATTTGTGTTCAGACTGGGTAGCTCATTTGGTAGAGTGTTAGTCTTGCACTATCAATGTACACCTCACATAAGTTCGAATCCCTTGTAAGTTTGTTTTTATTTTACTAGTGTGGTTTGTGGCTCAATACCATGTAATGCATGTCTTTTAACAACAGTAGTCAAGTCTTCCAATGTACTTGTTATTGAACCCCAATAGATAGCTTTATTTTCTCTATGTTTCCTCAAATTTTTAATGCATATCTTTTACAACTTTTGTAGTAAAGTATTCTAATGACTTGATTATGACACCCCATAGAATATATCATGTTTAGTACCTTGGACATTGTAGCTTATTTACTTAAATCTCTGATATATTTTGTGCCATTTGTGTTCAGACTGGGTAGCTCAGTTGGTAGGCTGTTGGTCTTGCACTATCAATGTACTCCTCACATAGGTTCGAATCCCATGAAAGTTTGTTTTTATTTTACTAGTCTGCATTGTGGTTTGTGGCTCAATACCATGTAATGCATATCTTTTAACAACAGTAGTCAAGTCTTCCAATGTACTTGTTAGTGAACCCCAATAGATAGCTTTATTTTCTCTTTGTTTCCTCAAATTTTTAATGCATATCTTTTACAACTTTTGTAGTAAAGTATTCTAATGACTTGATTATGACACCCCATAGAATATATCATGTTTAGTACCTTGGACATTGTAGCTTATTTACTTAAATCTCTGATATATTTTGTGCCATATGTGTTCAGACTGGGTAGCTCAGTTGGTAGACTGTTGGTCTTGCACTATCAATGTACTCCTCACACAGGTTCGAATCCCATGTAAGTTTGTTTTTATTTTACTAGTCTGCATTGTGGTTTGTGGCTCAATACCATGTAATGCATATCTTTTAACAACAGTAGTCAAGTCTTCCAATGTACTTGTTAGTGAAACCCAATAGATAGCTTTATTTTCTCTTTGTTTCCTCAAATTTTTAATGCATATCTTTTACAACTTTTGTAGTAAAGTATTCTAATGACTTGCTTATGACACCCCATAGAATATATCATGTTAAGTACCTTGGACATTGTAGCTTATTTACTTAAGTCTCTTATATATTTGGTTCATTTGTGTTCAGACTGGGTAGCTCATTTGGTAGAGTGTTAGTCTTGCACTATCAATGTACACCTCACATAAGTTCGAATCCCTTGTAAGTTTGTTTTTATTTTACTAGTGTGGTTTGTGGCTCAATACCATGTAATGCATGTCTTTTAACAACAGTAGTCAAGTCTTCCAATGTACTTGTTAGTGAATCCCAATAGATAGCTTTATTTTCTCTTTGTTTCCTCAAATTTTTAATGCATATATTTTACAACTTTTGTAGTAAAGTATTCTAATGACTTGCTTATGACACCCCATAGAATATATCATGTTTAGTACCTTGGACATTGTAGCTTATTTACTTAAATCACTGATATATTTGGTGTTATTTGTGTTCAGACTGGGTAGCTCAGTAGGTAGAGTGTTGGTCTTGCACTATCAATGTACACCTCACATAGGTTCGAATCCCATGTAAGTTTGTTTTTATTTTACTAGTCTGCATTGTGGTTTGTGGCTCAATATCATGTAATGCATGTCTTTTAACAACAGTAGTCAAGTCTTCCAATGTACTTGTTTGTGAAACCCAATAGATAGCTTTATTTTCTCTGTGTTTCCTCAAATTTTTAATGCATATCTTTTACAACTTTTGTAGTAAAGTATTCTAATGACTTGCTTATGACACCCCATAGAATATATCATGTTTAGTACCTTGGACATTGTAATTTATTTACTTAAGTCTCTTATATATTGAGTCCATTTGTGTTCAGACTGGGTAGCTCAGTTGGTAGAGTGTCATTCTGGCACTATCAATGTACACCTCACATAAATTCGAATCCCATGTAAGTTTGTTTTTATTTTACTAGACTGCATTGTGGTTTGTGGCTCAATATCATGTAATGCATGTATTTTAACAACAGTAGTCAAGTCTTCCAATGTACTTGTTAGTGAACCCCAATAGATAGCTTTATTTTCTCTTTGTTTCCTCAAATTTTTAATGCATATCTTTTACAACTTTTGTAGTAAAGTATTCTAATGACTTGATTATGACACCCCATAGAATATATCATGTTTAGTACCTTGGACATTGTAGCTTATTTACTTAAATCTCTGATATATTTTGTGCCATTTGCGTTCAGACTGGGTAGCTCAGTTGGTAGACTGTTGGTCTTGCACTATCAATGTACTCCTCACACAGGTTCGAATCCCATGTAAGTTTGTTTTTATTTTACTAGTCTGCATTGTGGTTTGTGGCTCAATACCATGTAATGCATATCTTTTAACAACAGTAGTCAAGTCTTCCAATGTACTTGTTAGTGAAACCCAATAGATAGCTTTATTTTCTCTTTGTTTCCTCAAATTTTTAATGCATATCTTTTACAACTTTTGTAGTAAAGTATTCTAATGACTTGCTTATGACACCCCATAGAATATATCATGTTTAGTACCTTGGACATTGTAGCTTATTTACTTAAGTCTCTTATATATTTGGTTCATTTGTGTTCAGACTGGGTAGCTCATTTGGTAGAGTGTTAGTCTTGCACTATCAATGTACACCTCACATAAGTTCAAATCCCTTGTAAGTTTGTTTTTATTTTACTAGTGTGGTTTGTGGCTCAATACCATGTAATGCATGTCTTTTAACAACAGTAGTCAAGTCTTCCAATGTACTTGTTAGTGAACCACAATAGATAGCTTTATTTTCTCTACGTTTCCTCAAATTTTTAATGCATATCTTTTACAACTTTTGTAGAAAAGTATTCTAATGACTTGATTATGACACCCCATAGAATATATCATGTTTAGTACCTTGGACATTGTAGCTTATTTACTTAAATCTCTGATATATTTTGTGCCATTTGTGTTCAGACTGGGTAGCTCAGTTGGTAGGCTGTTGGTCTTACACTATCAATGTACTCCTCACATAGGTTCGAATCCCATGTAAGTTTGTTTTTATTTTACTAGTCTGCATTGTGGTTTGTGGCTCAATACCATGTAATGCATATCTTTAAACAACAGTAGTCAAGTCTTCCAATGTACTTGTTAGTGAAACCCAATAGATAGCTTTATTTTCTCTTTGTTTCCTCAAATTTTTAATGCATATCTTTTACAACTTTTGTAGTAAAGTATTCTAATGACTTGATTATGACACCCCATAGAATATATCATGTTTAGTACCTTGGACATTGTAGCTTATTTACTTAAATCTCTGATATATTTTGTACCATTTGCGTTCAGACTGGGTAGCTCAGTTGGTAGACTGTTGGTCTTGCACTATCAATGTACTCCTCACACATGTTCGAATCCCATGTAAGTTTGTTTTTATTTTACTAGTCTGCATTGTGGTTTGTGGCTCAATACCATGTAATGCATATCTTTTAACAACAGTAGTCAAGTCTTCCAATGTACTTGTTAGTGAAACCCAATAGATAGCTTTATTTTCTCTTTGTTTCCTCAAATTTTTAATGCATATCTTTTACAACTTTTGTAGTAAAGTATTCTAATGACTTGCTTATGACACCCCATAGAATATATCATGTTTAGTACTTTGGACATTGTAGCTTATTTACTTAAGTCTCTTATATATTTGGTTCATTTGTGTTCAGACTGGGTAGCTCATTTGGTAGAGTGTTAGTCTTGCACTATCAATGTACACCTCACATAAGTTCGAATCCCTTGTAAGTTTGTTTTTATTTTACTAGTGTGGTTTGTGGCTCAATACCATGTAATGCATGTCTTTTAACAACAGTAGTCAAGTCTTCCAATGTACTTGTTATTGAACCCCAATAGATAGCTTTATTTTCTCTATGTTTCCTCAAATTTTTAATGCATATCTTTTACAACTTTTGTAGTAAAGTATTCTAATGACTTGATTATGACACCCCATAGAATATATCATGTTTAGTACCTTGGACATTGTAGCTTATTTACTTAAATCTCTGATATATTTTGTGCCATTTGTGTTCAGACTGGGTAGCTCAGTTGGTAGGCTGTTGGTCTTGCACTATCAATGTACTCCTCACATAGGTTCGAATCCCATGAAAGTTTGTTTTTATTTTACTAGTCTGCATTGTGGTTTGTGGCTCAATACCATGTAATGCATATCTTTTAACAACAGTAGTCAAGTCTTCCAATGTACTTGTTAGTGAACCCCAATAGATAGCTTTATTTTCTCTTTGTTTCCTCAAATTTTTAATGCATATCTTTTACAACTTTTGTAGTAAAGTATTCTAATGACTTGATTATGACACCCCATAGAATATATCATGTTTAGTACCTTGGACATTGTAGCTTATTTACTTAAATCTCTGATATATGTTGTGCCATATGTGTTCAGACTGGGTAGCTCAGTTGGTAGACTGTTGGTCTTGCACTATCAATGTACTCCTCACACAGGTTCGAATCCCATGTAAGTTTGTTTTTATTTTACTAGTCTGCATTGTGGTTTGTGGCTCAATACCATGTAATGCATATCTTTTAACAACAGTAGTCAAGTCTTCCAATGTACTTGTTAGTGAAACCCAATAGATAGCTTTATTTTCTCTTTGTTTCCTCAAATTTTTAATGCATATCTTTTACAACTTTTGTAGTAAAGTATTCTAATGACTTGCTTATGACACCCCATAGAATATATCATGTTAAGTACCTTGGACATTGTAGCTTATTTACTTAAGTCTCTTATATATTTGGTTCATTTGTGTTCAGACTGGGTAGCTCATTTGGTAGAGTGTTAGTCTTGCACTATCAATGTACACCTCACATAAGTTCGAATCCCTTGTAAGTTTGTTTTTATTTTACTAGTGTGGTTTGTGGCTCAATACCATGTAATGCATGTCTTTTAACAACAGTAGTCAAGTCTTCCAATGTACTTGTTAGTGAATCCCAATAGATAGCTTTATTTTCTCTTTGTTTCCTCAAATTTTTAATGCATATATTTTACAACTTTTGTAGTAAAGTATTCTAATGACTTGCTTATGACACCCCATAGAATATATCATGTTTAGTACCTTGGACATTGTAGCTTATTTACTTAAGTCTCTTATATATTTGGTCCATTTGTGTTCAGACTGGGTAGCTCATTTGGTAGAGTGTTAGTCTTGCACTATCAATGTACACCTCACATAAGTTCGAATCCCGTGTAATTTTGTTTTTATTTTACTAGTCTGCATTGTTGTTTGTGGCTCAATATCATGTAATGCATGTCTTTTAACAACAGTAGTCAAGTCTTCCAATGTACTTGTTAATGAAACCCAATAGATAGCTTTATTTTCTCTTTGTTTCCTCAAATTTTTAATGCATATCTTTTACAACTTTTGTAGTAAAGTATTCTAATGACTTGCTTATGACACCCCATAGAATATATCATGTTTAGTACCTTGGACATTGTAGCTTATTTACTTAAATCTCTGATATATTTTGTGTCATTTGTGTTCAGACTGGGTAGCTCAGTTGGTAGAGTGTTGGTCTTGCACTATCAATGTACAGCTCACATAGGTTCGAATCCTATGTAAGTTTGTATTTATTTTACTAGTGTGGTTTGTGGCTCAATACCATGTAATGCATGTCTTTTAACAACAGTAGTCAAGTCTTCCAATGTACTTGTTAGTGAAACCCAATAGATAGCTTTATTTTCTCTTTGTTTCCTCAATTTTTTAATGCATATCTTTTACAACTTTTGTAGTAAAGTATTCTAATGACTTGCTTATGACACCCCCATAGAATATATCATGTTTAGTACCTTGGACATTGTAGCTTATTTACTTAAATCACTGATATATTTGGTGTTATTTGTGTTCAGACTGGGTAGCTCAGTAGGTAGAGTGTTGGTCTTGCACTATCAATGTACACCTCACATAGGTTCGAATCCCATGTAAGTTTGTTTTTATTTTACTAGTCTGCATTGTGGTTTGTGGCTCAATATCATGTAATGCATGTCTTTTAACAACAGTAGTCAAGTCTTCCAATGTACTTGTTTGTGAAACCCAATAGATAGCTTTATTTTCTCTGTGTTTCCTCAAATTTTTAATGCATATCTTTTACAACTTTTGTAGTAAAGTATTCTAATGACTTGCTTATGACACCCCATAGAATATATCATGTTTAGTACCTTGGACATTGTAATTTATTTACTTAAGTCTCTTATATATTGAGTCCATTTGTGTTCAGACTGGGTAGCTCAGTTGGTAGAGTGTCATTCTGGCACTATCAATGTACACCTCACATAAATTCGAATCCCATGTAAGTTTGTTTTTATTTTACTAGACTGCATTGTGGTTTGTGGCTCAATATCATGTAATGCATGTATTTTAACAACAGTAGTCAAGTCTTCCAATGTACTTGTTAGTGAACCCCAATAGATAGCTTTATTTTCTCTTTGTTTCCTCAAATTTTTAATGCATATCTTTTACAACTTTTGTAGTAAAGTATTCTAATGACTTGATTATGACACCCCATAGAATATATCATGTTTAGTACCTTGGACATTGTAGCTTATTTACTTAAATCTCTGATATATTTTGTGCCATTTGCGTTCAGACTGGGTAGCTCAGTTGGTAGACTGTTGGTCTTGCACTATCAATGTACTCCTCACACAGGTTCGAATCCCATGTAAGTTTGTTTTTATTTTACTAGTCTGCATTGTGGTTTGTGGCTCAATACCATGTAATGCATATCTTTTAACAACAGTAGTCAAGTCTTCCAATGTCCTTGTTAGTGAAACCCAATAGATAGCTTTATTTTCTCTTTGTTTCCTCAAATTTTTAATGCATATCTTTTACAACTTTTGTAGTAAAGTATTCTAATGACTTGCTTATGACACCCCATAGAATATATCATGTTTAGTACCTTGGACATTGTAGCTTATTTACTTAAGTCTCTTATATATTTGGTTCATTTGTGTTCAGACTGGGTAGCTCATTTGGTAGAGTGTTAGTCTTGCACTATCAATGTACACCTCACATAAGTTCGAATCCCTTGTAAGTTTGTTTTTATTTTACTAGTGTGGTTTGTGGCTCAATACCATGTAATGCATGTCTTTTAACAACAGTAGTCAAGTCTTCCAATGTACTTGTTAGTGAACCACAATAGATAGCTTTATTTTCTCTACGTTTCCTCAAATTTTTAATGCATATCTTTTACAACTTTTGTAGAAAAGTATTCTAATGACTTGATTATGACACCCCATAGAATATATCATGTTTAGTACCTTGGACATTGTAGCTTATTTACTTAAATCTCTGATATATTTTGTGCCATTTGTGTTCAGACTGGGTAGCTCAGTTGGTAGGCTGTTGGTCTTACACTATCAATGTACTCCTCACATAGGTTCGAATCCCATGTAAGTTTGTTTTTATTTTACTAGTCTGCATTGTGGTTTGTGGCTCAATACCATGTAATGCATATCTTTAAACAACAGTAGTCAAGTCTTCCAATGTACTTGTTAGTGAAACCCAATAGATAGCTTTATTTTCTCTTTGTTTCCTCAAATTTTTAATGCATATCTTTTACAACTTTTGTAGTAAAGTATTCTAATGACTTGATTATGACACCCCATAGAATATATCATGTTTAGTACCTTGGACATTGTAGCTTATTTACTTAAATCTCTGATATATTTTGTGCCATTTGCGTTCAGACTGGGTAGCTCAGTTGGTAGACTGTTGGTCTTGCACTATCAATGTACTCCTCACACATGTTCGAATCCCATGTAAGTTTGTTTTTATTTTACTAGTCTGCATTGTGGTTTGTGGCTCAATACCATGTAATGCATATCTTTTAACAACAGTAGTCAAGTCTTCCAATGTACTTGTTAGTGAAACCCAATAGATAGCTTTATTTTCTCTTTGTTTCCTCAAATTTTTAATGCATATCTTTTACAACTTTTGTAGTAAAGTATTCTAATGACTTGCTTATGACACCCCATAGAATATATCATGTTTAGTACCTTGGACATTGTAGCTTATTTACTTAAGTCTCTTATATATTTGGTTCATTTGTGTTCAGACTGGGTAGCTCATTTGGTAGAGTGTTAGTCTTGCACTATCAATGTACACCTCACATAAGTTCGAATCCCTTGTAAGTTTGTTTTTATTTTACTAGTGTGGTTTGTGGCTCAATACCATGTAATGCATATCTTTTAACAACAGTAGTCAAGTCTTCCAATGTACTTGTTAGTGAAACCCAATAGATAGCTTTATTTTCTCTTTGTTTCCTCAAATTTTTAATGCATATCTTTTACAACTTTTGTAGTAAAGTATTCTAATGACTTGATTATGACACCCCATAGAATATATCATGTTTAGTACCTTGGACATTGTAGCTTATTTACTTAAATCTCTGATATATTTTGTGCCATTTGCGTTCAGACTGGGTAGCTCAGTTGGTAGACTGTTGGTCTTGCACTATCAATGTACTCCTCACACATGTTCGAATCCCATGTAAGTTTGTTTTTATTTTACTAGTCTGCATTGTGGTTTGTGGCTCAATACCATGTAATGCATATCTTTTAACAACAGTAGTCAAGTCTTCCAATGTACTTGTTAGTGAAACCCAATAGATAGCTTTATTTTCTCTTTGTTTCCTCAAATTTTTAATGCATATCTTTTACAACTTTTGTAGTAAAGTATTCTAATGACTTGATTATGACACCCCATAGAATATATCATGTTTAGTACCTTGGACATTGTAGCTTATTTACTTAAATCTCTGATATATTTTGTGCCATTTGTGTTCAGACTGGGTAGCTCAGTTGGTAGGCTGTTGGTCTTGCACTATCAATGTACTCCTCACATAGGTTCGAATCCCATAAAAGTTTGTTTTTATTTTACTAGTCTGCATTGTGGTTTGTGGCTCAATACCATGTAATGCATATCTTTTAACAACAGTAGTCAAGTCTTCCAATGTACTTGTTAGTGAACCCCAATAGATAGCTTTATTTTCTCTTTGTTTCCTCAAATTTTTAATGCATATCTTTTACAACTTTTGTAGTAAAGTATTCTAATGACTTGATTATGACACCCCATAGAATATATCATGTTTAGTACCTTGGACATTGTAGCTTATTTACTTAAATCTCTGATATATTTTGTGCCATATGTGTTCAGACTGGGTAGCTCAGTTGGTAGACTGTTGGTCTTGCACTATCAATGTACTCCTCACACAGGTTCGAATCCCATGTAAGTTTGTTTTTATTTTACTAGTCTGCATTGTGGTTTGTGGCTCAATACCATGTAATGCATATCTTTTAACAACAGTAGTCAAGTCTTCCAATGTACTTGTTAGTGAAACCCAATAGATAGCTTTATTTTCTCTTTGTTTCCTCAAATTTTTAATGCATATCTTTTACAACTTTTGTAGTAAAGTATTCTAATGACTTGCTTATGACACCCCATAGAATATATCATGTTAAGTACCTTGGACATTGTAGCTTATTTACTTAAGTCTCTTATATATTTGGTTCATTTGTGTTCAGACTGGGTAGCTCATTTGGTAGAGTGTTAGTCTTGCACTATCAATGTACACCTCACATAAGTTCGAATCCCTTGTAAGTTTGTTTTTATTTTACTAGTGTGGTTTGTGGCTCAATACCATGTAATGCATGTCTTTTAACAACAGTAGTCAAGTCTTCCAATGTACTTGTTAGTGAATCCCAATAGATAGCTTTATTTTCTCTTTGTTTCCTCAAATTTTTAATGCATATATTTTACAACTTTTGTAGTAAAGTATTCTAATGACTTGCTTATGACACCCCATAGAATATATCATGTTTAGTACCTTGGACATTGTAGCTTATTTACTTAAGTCTCTCATATATTTGGTCCATTTGTGTTCAGACTGGGTAGCTCATTTGGTAGAGTGTTAGTCTTGCACTATCAATGTACACCTCACATAAGTTCGAATCCCGTGTAATTTTGTTTTTATTTTACTAGTCTGCATTGTTGTTTGTGGCTCAATATCATGTAATGCATGTCTTTTAACAACAGTAGTCAAGTCTTCCAATGTACTTGTTAATGAAACCCAATAGATAGCTTTATTTTCTCTTTGTTTCCTCAAATTTTTAATGCATATCTTTTACAACTTTTGTAGTAAAGTATTCTAATGACTTGCTTATGACACCCCCATAGAATATATCATGTTTAGTACCTTGGACATTGTAGCTTATTTACTTAAATCACTGATATATTTGGTGTTATTTGTGTTCAGACTGGGTAGCTCAGTAGGTAGAGTGTTGTTCTTGCACTATCAATGTACACCTCACATAGGTTCGAATCCCATGTAAGTTTGTTTTCATTTTACTAGTCTGCATTGTGGTTTGTGGCTCAATATCATGTAATGCATGTCTTTTAACAACAGTAGTCAAGTCTTCCAATGTACTTGTTTGTGAAACCCAATAGATAGCTTTATTTTCTCTGTGTTTCCTCAAATTTTTAATGCATATCTTTTACAACTTTTGTAGTAAAGTATTCTAATGACTTGCTTATGACACCCCATAGAATATATCATGTTTAGTACCTTGGACATTGTAATTTATTTACTTAAGTCTCTTATATATTGAGTCCATTTGTGTTCAGACTGGGTAGCTCAGTTGGTAGAGTGTCATTCTGGCACTATCAATGTACATCTCACATAAATTCGAATCCCATGTAAGTTTGTTTTTATTTTACTAGACTGCATTGTGGTTTGTGGCTCAATATCATGTAATGCATATCTTTTAACAACAGTAGTCAAGTCTTCCAATGTACTTGTTAGTGAACCCCAATAGATAGCTTTATTTTCTCTACGTTTCCTCAAATTTTTAATGCATATCTTTTACAACTTTTGAAGTAAAGTATTCTAATGACTTGCTTATGACACCCCATAGAATATATCATGTTTAGTACCTTGGACATTGTAGCTTATTTACTTAAATCTCTGATATATTTTGTGTCATTTGTGTTCAGACTGGGTAGCTCAGTTGGTAGAGTGTTGGTCTTGCACTATCAATGTACACCTCACATAAGTTCGAATCCCATGTAAGTTTGTTTTTATTTTACTAGTCTGCATTGTGGTTTGTGGCTCAATACCATGTAATGCATATCTTTTAACAACAGTAGTCAAGTCTTCCAATGTACTTGTTAGTGAACCCCAATAGATAGCTTTATTTTCTCTTTGTTTCCTCAAATTTTTAATGCATATCTTTTACAACTTTTGTAGTAAAGTATTCTAATGACTTGATTATGACACCCCATAGAATATATCATGTTTAGTACCTTGGACATTGTAGCTTATTTACTTAAATCTCTGATATATTTTGTGCCATATGTGTTCAGACTGGGTAGCTCAGTTGGTAGACTGTTGGTCTTGCACTATCAATGTACTCCTCACACAGGTTCGAATCCCATGTAAGTTTGTTTTTATTTTACTAGTCTGCATTGTGGTTTGTGGCTCAATACCATGTAATGCATATCTTTTAACAACAGTAGTCAAGTCTTCCAATGTACTTGTTAGTGAAACCCAATAGATAGCTTTATTTTCTCTTTGTTTCCTCAAATTTTTAATGCATATCTTTTACAACTTTTGTAGTAAAGTATTCTAATGACTTGCTTATGACACCCCATAGAATATATCATGTTAAGTACCTTGGACATTGTAGCTTATTTACTTAAGTCTCTTATATATTTGGTTCATTTGTGTTCAGACTGGGTAGCTCATTTGGTAGAGTGTTAGTCTTGCACTATCAATGTACACCTCACATAAGTTCGAATCCCTTGTAAGTTTGTTTTTATTTTACTAGTGTGGTTTGTGGCTCAATACCATGTAATGCATGTCTTTTAACAACAGTAGTCAAGTCTTCCAATGTACTTGTTAGTGAATCCCAATAGATAGCTTTATTTTCTCTTTGTTTCCTCAAATTTTTAATGCATATATTTTACAACTTTTGTAGTAAAGTATTCTAATGACTTGCTTATGACACCCCATAGAATATATCATGTTTAGTACCTTGGACATTGTAGCTTATTTACTTAAGTCTCTTATATATTTGGTCCATTTGTGTTCAGACTGGGTAGCTCATTTGGTAGAGTGTTAGTCTTGCACTATCAATGTACACCTCACATAAGTTCGAATCCCGTGTAATTTTGTTTTTATTTTACTAGTCTGCATTGTTGTTTGTGGCTCAATATCATGTAATGCATGTCTTTTAACAACAGTAGTCAAGTCTTCCAATGTACTTGTTAATGAAACCCAATAGATAGCTTTATTTTCTCTTTGTTTCCTCAAATTTTTAATGCATATCTTTTACAACTTTTGTAGTAAAGTATTCTAATGACTTGCTTATGACACCCCATAGAATATATCATGTTTAGTACCTTGGACATTGTAGCTTATTTACTTAAATCTCTGATATATTTTGTGTCATTTGTGTTCAGACTGGGTAGCTCAGTTGGTAGAGTGTTGGTCTTGCACTATCAATGTACAGCTCACATAGGTTCGAATCCTATGTAAGTTTGTATTTATTTTACTAGTGTGGTTTGTGGCTCAATACCATGTAATGCATGTCTTTTAACAACAGTAGTCAAGTCTTCCAATGTACTTGTTAGTGAAACCCAATAGATAGCTTTATTTTCTCTTTGTTTCCTCAATTTTTTAATGCATATCTTTTACAACTTTTGTAGTAAAGTATTCTAATGACTTGCTTATGACACCCCCATAGAATATATCATGTTTAGTACCTTGGACATTGTAGCTTATTTACTTAAATCACTGATATATTTGGTGTTATTTGTGTTCAGACTGGGTAGCTCAGTAGGTAGAGTGTTGGTCTTGCACTATCAATGTACACCTCACATAGGTTCGAATCCCATGTAAGTTTGTTTTTATTTTACTAGTCTGCATTGTGGTTTGTGGCTCAATATCATGTAATGCATGTCTTTTAACAACAGTAGTCAAGTCTTCCAATGTACTTGTTTGTGAAACCCAATAGATAGCTTTATTTTCTCTGTGTTTCCTCAAATTTTTAATGCATATCTTTTACAACTTTTGTAGTAAAGTATTCTAATGACTTGCTTATGACACCCCATAGAATATATCATGTTTAGTACCTTGGACATTGTAATTTATTTACTTAAGTCTCTTATATATTGAGTCCATTTGTGTTCAGACTGGGTAGCTCAGTTGGTAGAGTGTCATTCTGGCACTATCAATGTACACCTCACATAAATTCGAATCCCATGTAAGTTTGTTTTTATTTTACTAGACTGCATTGTGGTTTGTGGCTCAATATCATGTAATGCATGTATTTTAACAACAGTAGTCAAGTCTTCCAATGTACTTGTTAGTGAACCCCAATAGATAGCTTTATTTTCTCTTTGTTTCCTCAAATTTTTAATGCATATCTTTTACAACTTTTGTAGTAAAGTATTCTAATGACTTGATTATGACACCCCATAGAATATATCATGTTTAGTACCTTGGACATTGTAGCTTATTTACTTAAATCTCTGATATATTTTGTGCCATTTGCGTTCAGACTGGGTAGCTCAGTTGGTAGACTGTTGGTCTTGCACTATCAATGTACTCCTCACACAGGTTCGAATCCCATGTAAGTTTGTTTTTATTTTACTAGTCTGCATTGTGGTTTGTGGCTCAATACCATGTAATGCATATCTTTTAACAACAGTAGTCAAGTCTTCCAATGTCCTTGTTAGTGAAACCCAATAGATAGCTTTATTTTCTCTTTGTTTCCTCAAATTTTTAATGCATATCTTTTACAACTTTTGTAGTAAAGTATTCTAATGACTTGCTTATGACACCCCATAGAATATATCATGTTTAGTACCTTGGACATTGTAGCTTATTTACTTAAGTCTCTTATATATTTGGTTCATTTGTGTTCAGACTGGGTAGCTCATTTGGTAGAGTGTTAGTCTTGCACTATCAATGTACACCTCACATAAGTTCGAATCCCTTGTAAGTTTGTTTTTATTTTACTAGTGTGGTTTGTGGCTCAATACCATGTAATGCATGTCTTTTAACAACAGTAGTCAAGTCTTCCAATGTACTTGTTAGTGAACCACAATAGATAGCTTTATTTTCTCTACGTTTCCTCAAATTTTTAATGCATATCTTTTACAACTTTTGTAGAAAAGTATTCTAATGACTTGATTATGACACCCCATAGAATATATCATGTTTAGTACCTTGGACATTGTAGCTTATTTACTTAAATCTCTGATATATTTTGTGCCATTTGTGTTCAGACTGGGTAGCTCAGTTGGTAGGCTGTTGGTCTTACACTATCAATGTACTCCTCACATAGGTTCGAATCCCATGTAAGTTTGTTTTTATTTTACTAGTCTGCATTGTGGTTTGTGGCTCAATACCATGTAATGCATATCTTTAAACAACAGTAGTCAAGTCTTCCAATGTACTTGTTAGTGAAACCCAATAGATAGCTTTATTTTCTCTTTGTTTCCTCAAATTTTTAATGCATATCTTTTACAACTTTTGTAGTAAAGTATTCTAATGACTTGATTATGACACCCCATAGAATATATCATGTTTAGTACCTTGGACATTGTAGCTTATTTACTTAAATCTCTGATATATTTTGTGCCATTTGCGTTCAGACTGGGTAGCTCAGTTGGTAGACTGTTGGTCTTGCACTATCAATGTACTCCTCACACATGTTCGAATCCCATGTAAGTTTGTTTTTATTTTACTAGTCTGCATTGTGGTTTGTGGCTCAATACCATGTAATGCATATCTTTTAACAACAGTAGTCAAGTCTTCCAATGTACTTGTTAGTGAAACCCAATAGATAGCTTTATTTTCTCTTTGTTTCCTCAAATTTTTAATGCATATCTTTTACAACTTTTGTAGTAAAGTATTCTAATGACTTGCTTATGACACCCCATAGAATATATCATGTTTAGTACCTTGGACATTGTAGCTTATTTACTTAAGTCTCTTATATATTTGGTTCATTTGTGTTCAGACTGGGTAGCTCATTTGGTAGAGTGTTAGTCTTGCACTATCAATGTACACCTCACATAAGTTCGAATCCCTTGTAAGTTTGTTTTTATTTTACTAGTGTGGTTTGTGGCTCAATACCATGTAATGCATATCTTTTAACAACAGTAGTCAAGTCTTCCAATGTACTTGTTAGTGAAACCCAATAGATAGCTTTATTTTCTCTTTGTTTCCTCAAATTTTTAATGCATATCTTTTACAACTTTTGTAGTAAAGTATTCTAATGACTTGATTATGACACCCCATAGAATATATCATGTTTAGTACCTTGGACATTGTAGCTTATTTACTTAAATCTCTGATATATTTTGTGCCATTTGCGTTCAGACTGGGTAGCTCAGTTGGTAGACTGTTGGTCTTGCACTATCAATGTACTCCTCACACATGTTCGAATCCCATGTAAGTTTGTTTTTATTTTACTAGTCTGCATTGTGGTTTGTGGCTCAATACCATGTAATGCATATCTTTTAACAACAGTAGTCAAGTCTTCCAATGTACTTGTTAGTGAAACCCAATAGATAGCTTTATTTTCTCTTTGTTTCCTCAAATTTTTAATGCATATCTTTTACAACTTTTGTAGTAAAGTATTCTAATGACTTGATTATGACACCCCATAGAATATATCATGTTTAGTACCTTGGACATTGTAGCTTATTTACTTAAATCTCTGATATATTTTGTGCCATTTGTGTTCAGACTGGGTAGCTCAGTTGGTAGGCTGTTGGTCTTGCACTATCAATGTACTTCTCACATAGGTTCGAATCCCATAAAAGTTTGTTTTTATTTTACTAGTCTGCATTGTGGTTTGTGGCTCAATACCATGTAATGCATATCTTTTAACAACAGTAGTCAAGTCTTCCAATGTACTTGTTAGTGAACCCCAATAGATAGCTTTATTTTCTCTTTGTTTCCTCAAATTTTTAATGCATATCTTTTACAACTTTTGTAGTAAAGTATTCTAATGACTTGATTATGACACCCCATAGAATATATCATGTTTAGTACCTTGGACATTGTAGCTTATTTACTTAAATCTCTGATATATTTTGTGCCATATGTGTTCAGACTGGGTAGCTCAGTTGGTAGACTGTTGGTCTTGCACTATCAATGTACTCCTCACACAGGTTCGAATCCCATGTAAGTTTGTTTTTATTTTACTAGTCTGCATTGTGGTTTGTGGCTCAATACCATGTAATGCATATCTTTTAACAACAGTAGTCAAGTCTTCCAATGTACTTGTTAGTGAAACCCAATAGATAGCTTTATTTTCTCTTTGTTTCCTCAAATTTTTAATGCATATCTTTTACAACTTTTGTAGTAAAGTATTCTAATGACTTGCTTATGACACCCCATAGAATATATCATGTTAAGTACCTTGGACATTGTAGCTTATTTACTTAAGTCTCTTATATATTTGGTTCATTTGTGTTCAGACTGGGTAGCTCATTTGGTAGAGTGTTAGTCTTGCACTATCAATGTACACCTCACATAAGTTCGAATCCCTTGTAAGTTTGTTTTTATTTTACTAGTGTGGTTTGTGGCTCAATACCATGTAATGCATGTCTTTTAACAACAGTAGTCAAGTCTTCCAATGTACTTGTTAGTGAATCCCAATAGATAGCTTTATTTTCTCTTTGTTTCCTCAAATTTTTAATGCATATATTTTACAACTTTTGTAGTAAAGTATTCTAATGACTTGCTTATGACACCCCATAGAATATATCATGTTTAGTACCTTGGACATTGTAGCTTATTTACTTAAGTCTCTCATATATTTGGTCCATTTGTGTTCAGACTGGGTAGCTCATTTGGTAGAGTGTTAGTCTTGCACTATCAATGTACACCTCACATAAGTTCGAATCCCGTGTAATTTTGTTTTTATTTTACTAGTCTGCATTGTTGTTTGTGGCTCAATATCATGTAATGCATGTCTTTTAACAACAGTAGTCAAGTCTTCCAATGTACTTGTTAATGAAACCCAATAGATAGCTTTATTTTCTCTTTGTTTCCTCAAATTTTTAATGCATATCTTTTACAACTTTTGTAGTAAAGTATTCTAATGACTTGCTTATGACACCCCCATAGAATATATCATGTTTAGTACCTTGGACATTGTAGCTTATTTACTTAAATCACTGATATATTTGGTGTTATTTGTGTTCAGACTGGGTAGCTCAGTAGGTAGAGTGTTGTTCTTGCACTATCAATGTACACCTCACATAGGTTCGAATCCCATGTAAGTTTGTTTTCATTTTACTAGTCTGCATTGTGGTTTGTGGCTCAATATCATGTAATGCATGTCTTTTAACAACAGTAGTCAAGTCTTCCAATGTACTTGTTTGTGAAACCCAATAGATAGCTTTATTTTCTCTGTGTTTCCTCAAATTTTTAATGCATATCTTTTACAACTTTTGTAGTAAAGTATTCTAATGACTTGCTTATGACACCCCATAGAATATATCATGTTTAGTACCTTGGACATTGTAATTTATTTACTTAAGTCTCTTATATATTGAGTCCATTTGTGTTCAGACTGGGTAGCTCAGTTGGTAGAGTGTCATTCTGGCACTATCAATGTACATCTCACATAAATTCGAATCCCATGTAAGTTTGTTTTTATTTTACTAGACTGCATTGTGGTTTGTGGCTCAATATCATGTAATGCATATCTTTTAACAACAGTAGTCAAGTCTTCCAATGTACTTGTTAGTGAACCCCAATAGATAGCTTTATTTTCTCTACGTTTCCTCAAATTTTTAATGCATATCTTTTACAACTTTTGAAGTAAAGTATTCTAATGACTTGCTTATGACACCCCATAGAATATATCATGTTTAGTACCTTGGACATTGTAGCTTATTTACTTAAATCTCTGATATATTTTGTGTCATTTGTGTTCAGACTGGGTAGCTCAGTTGGTAGAGTGTTGGTCTTGCACTATCAATGTACACCTCACATAAGTTCGAATCCCATGTAAGTTTGTTTTTATTTTACTAGTCTGCATTGTGGTTTGTGGCTCAATACCATGTAATGCATATCTTTTAACAACAGTAGTCAAGTCTTCCAATGTACTTGTTAGTGAACCCCAATAGATAGCTTTATTTTCTCTTTGTTTCCTCAAATTTTTAATGCATATCTTTTACAACTTTTGTAGTAAAGTATTCTAATGACTTGATTATGACACCCCATAGAATATATCATGTTTAGTACCTTGGACATTGTAGCTTATTTACTTAAATCTCTGATATATTTTGTGCCATATGTGTTCAGACTGGGTAGCTCAGTTGGTAGACTGTTGGTCTTGCACTATCAATGTACTCCTCACACAGGTTCGAATCCCATGTAAGTTTGTTTTTATTTTACTAGTCTGCATTGTGGTTTGTGGCTCAATACCATGTAATGCATATCTTTTAACAACAGTAGTCAAGTCTTCCAATGTACTTGTTAGTGAAACCCAATAGATAGCTTTATTTTCTCTTTGTTTCCTCAAATTTTTAATGCATATCTTTTACAACTTTTGTAGTAAAGTATTCTAATGACTTGCTTATGACACCCCATAGAATATATCATGTTAAGTACCTTGGACATTGTAGCTTATTTACTTAAGTCTCTTATATATTTGGTTCATTTGTGTTCAGACTGGGTAGCTCATTTGGTAGAGTGTTAGTCTTGCACTATCAATGTACACCTCACATAAGTTCGAATCCCTTGTAAGTTTGTTTTTATTTTACTAGTGTGGTTTGTGGCTCAATACCATGTAATGCATGTCTTTTAACAACAGTAGTCAAGTCTTCCAATGTACTTGTTAGTGAATCCCAATAGATAGCTTTATTTTCTCTTTGTTTCCTCAAATTTTTAATGCATATATTTTACAACTTTTGTAGTAAAGTATTCTAATGACTTGCTTATGACACCCCATAGAATATATCATGTTTAGTACCTTGGACATTGTAGCTTATTTACTTAAGTCTCTCATATATTTGGTCCATTTGTGTTCAGACTGGGTAGCTCATTTGGTAGAGTGTTAGTCTTGCACTATCAATGTACACCTCACATAAGTTCGAATCCCGTGTAATTTTGTTTTTATTTTACTAGTCTGCATTGTTGTTTGTGGCTCAATATCATGTAATGCATGTCTTTTAACAACAGTAGTCAAGTCTTCCAATGTACTTGTTAATGAAACCCAATAGATAGCTTTATTTTCTCTTTGTTTCCTCAAAATTTTAATGCATATCTTTTACAACTTTTGTAGTAAAGTATTCTAATGACTTGCTTATGACACCCCATAGAATATATCATGTTTAGTACCTTGGACATTGTAGCTTATTTACTTAAATCTCTGATATATTTTGTGTCATTTGTGTTCAGACTGGGTAGCTCAGTTGGTAGAGTGTTGGTCTTGCACTATCAATGTACAGCTCACATAGGTTCGAATCCTATGTAAGTTTGTATTTATTTTACTAGTGTGGTTTGTGGCTCAATACCATGTAATGCATGTCTTTTAACAACAGTAGTCAAGTCTTCCAATGTACTTGTTAGTGAAACCCAATAGATAGCTTTATTTTCTCTTTGTTTCCTCAATTTTTTAATGCATATCTTTTACAACTTTTGTAGTAAAGTATTCTAATGACTTGCTTATGACACCCCCATAGAATATATCATGTTTAGTACCTTGGACATTGTAGCTTATTTACTTAAATCACTGATATATTTGGTGTTATTTGTGTTCAGACTGGGTAGCTCAGTAGGTAGAGTGTTGGTCTTGCACTATCAATGTACACCTCACATAGGTTCGAATCCCATGTAAGTTTGTTTTTATTTTACTAGTCTGCATTGTGGTTTGTGGCTCAATATCATGTAATGCATGTCTTTTAACAACAGTAGTCAAGTCTTCCAATGTACTTGTTTGTGAAACCAAATAGATAGCTTTATTTTCTCTGTGTTTCCTCAAATTTTTAATGCATATCTTTTACAACTTTTGTAGTCAAGTATTCTAATGACTTGCTTATGACACCCCATAGAATATATCATGTTTAGTACCTTGGACATTGTAATTTATTTACTTAAGTCTCTTATATATTGAGTCCATTTGTGTTCAGACTGGGTAGCTCAGTTGGTAGAGTGTCATTCTGGCACTATCAATGTACACCTCACATAAATTCGAATCCCATGTAAGTTTGTTTTTATTTTACTAGACTGCATTGTGGTTTGTGGCTCAATATCATGTAATGCATATCTTTTAACAACAGTAGTCAAGTCTTCCAATGTACTTGTTAGTGAACCCCAATAGATAGCTTTATTTTCTCTACGTTTCCTCAAATTTTTAATGCATATCTTATACAACTTTTGAAGTAAAGTATTCTAATGACTTGCTTATGACACCCCATAGAATATATCATGTTTAGTACCTTGGACATTGTAGCTTATTTACTTAAATCTCTGATATATTTTGTGTCATTTGTGTTCAGACTGGGTAGCTCAGTTGGTAGAGTGTTGGTCTTGCACTATCAATGTACACCTCACATAAGTTCGAATCCCATGTAAGTTTGTTTTTATTTTACTAGTCTGCATTGTGGTTTGTGGCTCAATACCATATAATGCATATCTTTTAACAACAGTAGTCAAGTCTTCCAATGTACTTGTTAATGAAACCCAATAGATAGCTTTATTTTCTCTTTGTTTCCTCAAATTTTTAATGCATATCTTTTACAACTTTTGTAGTAAAGTATTCTAATGACTTGCTTATGACACCCCATAGAATATATCATGTTTAGTACCTTGGACATTGTAGCTTATTTACTTAAGTCTCATATATTTGGTCCATTTGTGTTCAGACTGGGTAGCTCATTTGGTAGAGTGTTAGTCTTGCACTATCAATGTACACCTCACATAAGTTCGAATCCCATGTAATTTTGTTTTTATTTTACTAGTCTGCATTGTGGTTTGTGGCTCAATATCATGTAATGCATGTCTTTTAACAACAGTAGTCAAGTCTTCCAATGTACTTGTTAGTGAACCCCAATAGATAGCTTTATTTTCTCTATGTTTCCTCAAATTTTTAATGCATATCTTTTACAACTTTTGTAGTAAAGTATTCTAATGACTTGATTATGACACCCCATAGAATATATCATGTTTAGTACCTTGGACATTGTAGCTTATTTACTTAAATCTCTGATATATTTTGTGCCATTTGTGTTCAGACTGGGTAGCTCAGTTGGTAGACTGTTGGTCTTGCACTATCAATGTACTCCTCACATAGGTTCGAATCCCATGTAAGTTTGTTTTTATTTTACTAGTCTGCATTGTGGTTTGTGGCTCAATACCATGTAATGCATATCTTTTAACAACAGTAGTCAAGTCTTCCAATGTACTTGTTAGTGAAACCCAATAGATCGCTTTATTTTCTCTTTGTTTCCTCAAATTTTTAATGCATATCTTTTACAACTTTTGTAGTAAATTATTCTAATGACTTGCTTATGACACCCCATAGAATATATCATGTTTAGTACCTTGGACATTGTAGCTTATTTACTTAAGTCTCTTATATATTTGGTCCATTTGTGTTCAGACTGGGTAGCTCATTTGGTAGAGTGTTAGTCTTGCACTATCGATGTACACCTCACATAATTTCGAATCCCATGTAAGTTTGTTTTTATTTTATAAGTCTGTATTGTGGTTTGTGGCTCAATATCATGTAATGCATGTCTTTTAACAACAGTAGTCAAGTCTTCCAATGTACTTGTTAGTGAACCCCAATAGATAGCTTTATTTTCTCTGTTTCCTCAAATTTTTAATGCATATCTTTTACAACTTTTGTAGTAAAGTATTCTAATGACTTGATTATGACACCCCATAGAATATATCATGTTTAGTACCTTGGACATTGTAGCTTATTTACTTAAGTCTCTTATATATTTGGTCTAATTTGTGTTCAAACTGGGTAGCTCATTTGGTAGAGAGTGCAAGACTAACAATCAATGTACACCTCACATAAGTTCGAATCTCATGTAAGTTTGTTTTTATTTTACTAGTCTGCATTGTGGTTTGTGGCTCAATACCATGTAATGCATATCTTTTAACAACAGTAGTCAAGTCTTCCAATGTACTTGTTAGTGAACCCCAATAGATAGCTTTATTTTCTCTTTGTTTCCTCAAATTTTTAATGCATATCTTTTACAACTTTTGTAGTAAAGTATTCTAATGACTTGCTTATGACACCCCATAGAATATATCATGTTTAGTACCTTGGACATTGTAGCTTATTTACTTAAGTCTCTTATATATTTAGTCCATTTGTGTTCAGACTGGGTAGCTCATTTGTTAGAGTGTTAGTCTTGCACTATCAATGTTCTCCTCACATAGGTTCGAATCCCATGTAATTTTGTTTTTATTTTACTAGTCTGCATTGTGGTTTGTGGCTCAATATCATGTAATGCATGTCTTTTAACAACAGTAGTCAAGTCTTCCAATGTACTTTTTAATGAAACCCAATAGATAGCTTTATTTTCTCTTTGTTTCCTCAAATTTTTAATGCATATCTTTTACAACTTTTGTAGTAAAGTATTCTAATGACTTGCTCATGACACCCCATAAAATATATCATGTTTAGTACCTTGGACATTGTAGCTTATTTACTTAAATCTCTGATATATTTTGTTTAATTTGTGTTCAGACTGGGTAGCTCAGTTGGTAGAGTGTTGGTCTTGCACTATCAATGTACAGCTCACATAGGTTCGAGTCCCATGTAAGTTTGTATTTATTTTACTAGTGTGGTTTGTGGCTCAATACCATGTAATGCATATCTTTTAACAACAGTAGTCAAGTCTTCCAATGTACTTGTTAGTGAAACCCAATAGATAGCTTTATTTTCTCTTTGTTTCCTCAATTTTTTAATGCATATCTTTTACAACTTTTGTAGTAAAGTATTCTAATTACTTGCTTATGACACCCCATAGAATATATCATGTTTAGTACCTTGGACATTGTAGCTTATTTACTTAAGTCTCTTATATATTTGGTCCGTTTGTGTTCAGACTGGGTAGCTCATTTGGTAGAGTGTTAGTCTTGCACTATCAATGTACACCTCACATAAGTTCGAATCCCATGTAATTTTGTTTTTATTTTACTAGTCTGCATTGTGGTTTGTGGCTCAATATCATGTAATGCATGTCTTTTAACAACAGTAGTCAAGTCTTCCAATGTACTTGTTAATGAAACCCAATAGATAGCTTTATTTTCTCTTTGTTTCCTCAAATTTTTAATGCATATCTTTTACAACTTTTGTAGTAAAGTATTCTAATGACTTGCTTATGACACCCCATAGAATATATCATGTTTAGTACCTTGGACATTGTAGCTTATTTACTTAAGTCTCTTATATATTTGGTCTAATTTGTGTTCATACTGGGTAGCTCATTTGGTAGAGTGTTAGTCTTGCACTATCAATGTACACATCACATAAGTTCGAATCTCATGTAAGTTTGTTTTTATTTTACTAGTCTGCATTGTGGTTTGTGGCTCAATACCATGTAATGCATATCTTTTAACAACAGTAGTCAAGTCTTCCAATGTACTTGTTAGTGAACCCCAATAGATAGCTTTATTTTCTCTTTGTTTCCTCAAATTTTTAATGCATATCTTTTACAACTTTTGTAGTAAAGTATTCTAATGACTTGCTTATGACACCCCATAGAATATATCATGTTTAGTACCTTGGACATTGTAGCTTATTTACTTAAGTCTCTTATATATTTGGTCCATTTGTGTTCAGACTGGGTAGCTCATTTGGTAGAGTGTTAGTCTTGCACTATCAATGTACACCTCACATAAGTTCAAATCCCATGTAATTTTGTTTTTATTTTACTAGTCTGCATTGTGGTTTGTGGCTCAATACCATGTAATGCATGTCTTTTAACAACAGTAGTCAAGTCTTCCAATGTACTTGTTAGTGAACCCCAATAGATAGCTTTATTTTCTCTATGTTTCCTCAAATTTTTAATGCATATCTTTTACAACTTTTGTAGTAAAGTATTCTAATGACTTGCTTATGACACCCCATAGAATATATCATGTTTAGTACCTTGGACATTGTAGCTTATTTACTTAAATCTCTGATATATTTGGTGCCATTTGTGTTCAGACTGGGTAGCTCAGTTGGTAGAGTGTTGGTATTGCACTATCAATGTACACGTCACATAGGTACGAATCCCATGTAAGTTTGTATTTATTTTACTAGTCTGAATTGTGGTTTGTGGCTCAATACCATGTAATGCATATCTTTTAACAACAGTAGTCAAGTCTTCCAATGTACTTGTTAATGAAACCCAATAGATAGCTTTATTTTCTCTTTGTTTCCTCAAATTTTTAATGCATATATTTTACAACTTTTGTAGTAAAGTATTCTAATGACTTGCTTATGACACCCCATAGAATATATCATGTTTAGTACCTTGGACATTGTAGCTTATTTACTTAAGTCTCTTATATATTTGGTTCGTTTGTGTTCAGACTGGGTAGCTCATTTGGTAGAGTGTTAGTCTTGCACTATCAATGTACACCTCACATAAGTTCGAATCCCTTGTAAGTTTGTTTTTATTTTACTAGTGTGGTTTGTGGCTCAATACCATGTAATGCATGTCTTTTAACAACAGTAGTCAAGTCTTCCAATGTACTTGTTAGTGAACCCCAATAGATAGCTTTATTTTCTCTACGTTTCCTCAAATTTTTAATGCATATCTTTTACAACTTTTGTAGAAAAGTATTCTAATGACTTGATTATGACACCCCATAGAATATATCATGTTTAGTACCTTGGACATTGTAGCTTATTTACTTAAATCTCTGATATATTTGGTGCCATTTGTGTTCAGACTGGGTAGCTCAGTTGGTAGGCTGTTGGTCGTGCACTATCAATGTACTCCTCACATAGGTTCGAATCCCATGTAAGTTTGTTTTTATTTTACTAGTCTGCATTGTGGTTTGTGGCTCAATACCATGTAATGCATATCTTTAAACAACAGTAGTCAAGTCTTCCAATGTACTTGTTAGTGAAACCCAATAGATAGCTTTATTTTCTCTTTGTTTCCTCAAATTTTTAATGCATATCTTTTACAACTTTTGTAGTAAAGTATTCTAATGACTTGATTATGACACCCCATAGAATATATCATGTTTAGTACCTTGGACATTGTAGCTTATTTACTTAAATCTCTGATATATTTTGTGCCATTTGCGTTCAGACTGGGTAGCTCAGTTGGTAGACTGTTGGTCTTGCACTATCAATGTACTCCTCACACAGGTTCGAATCCCATGTAAGTTTGTTTTTATTTTACTAGTCTGCATTGTGGTTTGTGGCTCAATACCATGTAATGCATATCTTTTAACAACAGTAGTCAAGTCTTCCAATGTACTTGTTAGTGAAACCCAATAGATAGCTTTATTTTCTCTTTGTTTCCTCAAATTTTTAATGCATATCTTTTACAACTTTTGTAGTAAAGTATTCTAATGACTTGCTTATGACACCCCATAGAATATATCATGTTTAGTACCTTGGACATTGTAGCTTATTTACTTAAGTCTCTTATATATTTGGTTCATTTGTGTTCAGACTGGGTAGCTCATTTGGTAGAGTGTTAGTCTTGCACTATCAATGTACACCTCACATAAGTTCGAATCCCTTGTAAGTTTGTTTTTATTTTACTAGTGTGGTTTGTGGCTCAATACCATGTAATGCATGTCTTTTAACAACAGTAGTCAAGTCTTCCAATGTACTTGTTAGTGAACCCCAATAGATAGCTTTATTTTCTCTACGTTTCCTAAAATTTTTAATGCATATCTTTTACAACTTTTGTAGTAAAGTATTCTAATGTCTTGATTATGATACCCCATAGAATATATCATGTTTAGTACCTTGGACATTGTAGCTTATTTACTTAAATCTCTGATATATTTTGTGCCATTTGTGTTCAGACTGGGTAGCTCAGTTGGTAGGCTGTTGGTCTTGCACTATCAATGTACTCCTCACATAGGTTCGAATCCCATGTAAGTTTGTTTTTATTTTACTAGTCTGCATTGTGGTTTGTGGCTCAATACCATTTAATGCATATCTTTTAACAACAGTAGTCAAGTCTTCCAATGTACTTGTTAGTGAAACCCAATAGATAGCTTTATTTTCTCTTTGTTTCCTCAATTTTTTAATGCATATCTATTACAACTTTTTTAGTAAAGTATTCTAATGACTTGCTTATGACACCCCATAGAATATATCATGTTTAGTACCTTGGACATTGTAGCTTATTTACTTAAATCTCTGATATATTTGGTTCCATTCGTGTTCAGACTGGGTAGCTCAGTTGGTAGAGTGTTGGTCTTGCACTATCAATGTACACCTCACATAGGTTCGAATCCCATGTAAGTTTGTTTTTATTTTACTAGTCTGCATTGTGGTTTGTGGCTCAATTCCATGTAATGCATATCTTTTAACAACAGTAGTCAAGTCTTCCAATGTACTTGTTAATGAAACCCAATAGATAGCTTTATTTTCTCTTTGTTTCCTCAAATTTTTAATGCATATCTTTTACAACTTTTGTAGTAAAGTATTCTAATGACTTGCTTATGACACCCCATAGAATATATCATGTTTAGTACCTTGGACATTGTAGCTTATTTACTTAAGTCTCTTATATATTTGGCCCATTTGTGTTTAGACTGGGTAGCTCTGTTGGTAGAGTGTTTGTCTGGTACTATCAATGTACACCTCACATAAGTTCGAATCCCATGTAAGTTTGTTTTTATTTTACTAGTCTGCATTGTGGTTTGTGGCTCAATACCATGTAATGCATATCTTTTAACAACAGTAGTCAAGTCTTCCAATGTACTTGTTAATGAAACCCAATAGATAGCTTTATTTTCTCTTTGTTTCCTCAAATTTTTAATGCATATCTTTTACAACTTTTGTAGTAAAGTATTCTAATGACTTGCTTATGACACCCCATAGAATATATCATGTTTAGTACCTTGGACATTGTAGCTTATTTACTTAAGTCTCTTATATATTTGGTCCATTTGTGTTCAGACTGGGTAGCTCATTTGGTAGAGTGTTAGTCTTGCACTATCAATGTACACCTCACATAATTTCGAATCTTATGTAAGTTTGTTTTTATTTTATAAGTCTGCATTGTGGTTTGTGGCTCAATATCATGTAATGCATATCTTTTAACAACAGTAGTCAAGTCTTCCAATGTACTTGTTAGTGAACCCCAATAGATAGCTTTATTTTCTCTATGTTTCCTCAAATTTTTAATGCATATCTTTTACAACTTTTGTAGTAAAGTATTCTAATGACTTGCTTATGACACCCCATAGAATATATCATGTTTAGTACCTTGGACATTGTAGCTTATTTACTTAAGTCTCTTATATATTTGGTCTAATTTGTGTTCAAACTGGGTAGCTCATTTGGTAGAGAGTGCAAGACTAACAATCAATGTACACCTCACATAAGTTCGAATCTCATGTAAGTTTGTTTTTATTTTACTAGTCTGCATTGTGGTTTGTAGCTCAATACCATGTAATGCATATCTTTTAACAACAGTAGTCAAGTCTTCCAATGTACTTGTTAGTGAACCCCAATAGATAGCTTTATTTTCTCTTTGTTTCCTCAAATTTTTAATGCATATCTTTTACAACTTTTGTAGTAAAGTATTCTAATGACTTGCTTATGACACCCCATAGAATATATCATGTTTAGTACCTTGGACATTGTAGCTTATTTACTTAAGTCTCTTATATATTTGGTCCATTTGTGTTCAGACTGGGTAGCTCATTTGTTAGAGTGTTAGTCTTGCACTATCAATGTACTCCTCACATAGGTTCGAATCCCATGTAATTTTGTTTTTATTTTACTAGTCTGCATTGTGGTTTGTGGCTCAATATCATGTAATGCATGTCTTTTAACAACAGTAGTCAAGTCTTCCAATGTACTTTTTAATGAAACCCAATAGATAGCTTTATTTTCTCTTTGTTTCCTCAAATTTTTAATGCATATCTTTTACAACTTTTGTAGTAAAGTATTCTAATGACTTGCTTATGACACCCCATAGAATATATCATGTTTAGTACCTTGGACATTGTAGCTTATTTACTTAAATCTCTGATATATTTTGTTTAATTTGTGTTCAGACTGGGTAGCTCAGTTGGTAGAGTGTTGGTCTTGCACTATCAATGTACAGCTCACATAGGTTCGAGTCCCATGTAAGTTTGTATTTATTTTACTAGTGTGGTTTGTGGCTCAATACCATGTAATGCATATCTTTTAACAACAGTAGTCAAGTCTTCCAATGTACTTGTTAGTGAAACCCAATAGATAGCTTTATTTTCTCTTTGTTTCCTCAATTTTTTAATGCATATCTTTTACAACTTTTGTAGTAAAGTATTCTAATTACTTGCTTATGACACCCCATAGAATATATCATGTTTAGTACCTTGGACATTGTAGCTTATTTACTTAAGTCTCTTATATATTTGGTCCGTTTGTGTTCAGACTGGGTAGCTCATTTGGTAGAGTGTTAGTCTTGCACTATCAATGTACACCTCACCTAAGTTCGAATCCCATGTAATTTTGTTTTTATTTTACTAGTCTGCATTGTGGTTTGTGGCTCAGTATCATGTAATGCATGTCTTTTAACAACAGTAGTCAAGTCTTCCAATGTACTTGTTAATGAAACCCAATAGATAGCTTTATTTTCTCTTTGTTTCCTCAAATTTTTAATGCATATCTTTTACAACTTTTGTAGTAAAGTATTCTAATGACTTGCTTATGACACCCCATAGAATATATCATGTTTAGTACCTTGGACATTGTAGCTTATTTACTTAAGTCTCTTATATATTTGGTATAATTTGTGTTCATACTGGGTAGCTCATTTGGTAGAGTGTTAGTCTTGCACTATCAATGTACACATCACATAAGTTCGAATCTCATGTAAGTTTGTTTTTATTTTACTAGTCTGCATTGTGGTTTGTGGCTCAATACCATGTAATGCATATCTTTTAACAACAGTAGTCAAGTCTTCCAATGTACTTGTTAGTGAACCCCAATAGATAGCTTTATTTTCTCTATGTTTCCTCAAATTTTTAATGCATATCTTTTACAACTTTTGTAGTAAAGTATTCTAATGACTTGCTTATGACACCCCATAGAATATATCATGTTTAGTACCTTGGACATTGTAGCTTATTTACTTAAATCTCTGATATATTTGGTGCCATTTGTGTTCAGACTGGGTAGCTCAGTTGGTAGAGTGTTGGTCTTGCACTATCAATGTACACGTCACATAGGTACGAATCCCATGTAAGTTTGTATTTATTTTACTAGTCTGAATTGTGGTTTGTGGCTCAATACCATGTAATGCATATCTTTTAACAACAGTAGTCAAGTCTTCCAATGTACTTGTTAATGAAACCCAATAGATAGCTTTATTTTCTCTTTGTTTCCTCAAATTTTTAATGCATATATTTTACAACTTTTGTAGTAAAGTATTCTAATGACTTGCTTATGACACCCCATAGAATATATCATGTTTAGTACCTTGGACATTGTAGCTTATTTACTTAAGTCTCTTATATATTTGGTTCGTTTGTGTTCAGACTGGGTAGCTCATTTGGTAGAGTGTTAGTCTTGCACTATCAATGTACACCTCACATAAGTTCGAATCCCTTGTAAGTTTGTTTTTATTTTACTAGTGTGGTTTGTGGCTCAATACCATGTAATGCATGTCTTTTAACAACAGTAGTCAAGTCTTCCAATGTACTTGTTAGTGAACCCCAATAGATAGCTTTATTTTCTCTACGTTTCCTCAAATTTTTAATGCATATCTTTTACAACTTTTGTAGAAAAGTATTCTAATGACTTGATTATGACACCCCATAGAATATATCATGTTTAGTACCTTGGACATTGTAGCTTATTTACTTAAATCTCTGATATATTTGGTGCCATTTGTGTTCAGACTGGGTAGCTCAGTTGGTAGGCTGTTGGTCGTGCACTATCAATGTACTCCTCACATAGGTTCGAATCCCATGTAAGTTTGTTTTTATTTTACTAGTCTGCATTGTGGTTTGTTGCTCAATACCATGTAATGCATATCTTTAAACAACAGTAGTCAAGTCTTCCAATGTACTTGTTAGTGAAACCCAATAGATAGCTTTATTTTCTCTTTGTTTCCTCAAATTTTTAATGCATATCTTTTACAACTTTTGTAGTAAAGTATTCTAATGACTTGATTATGACACCCCATAGAATATATCATGTTTAGTACCTTGGACATTGTAGCTTATTTACTTAAATCTCTGATATATTTTGTGCCATTTGTGTTCAGACTGGGTAGCTCAGTTGGTAGGCTGTTGGTTTTGAACTATCAATGTACTCCTCACATAGGTTCGAATCCCATGTAAGTTTGTTTTTATTTTACTAGTCTGCATTGTGGTTTGTGGCTCAATACCATTTAATGCATATCTTTTAACAACAGTAGTCAAGTCTTCCAATGTACTTGTTAGTGAAACCCAATAGATAGCTTTATTTTCTCTTTGTTTCCTCAATTTTTGAATGCATATCTTTTACAACTTTTTTAGTAAAGTATTCTAATGACTTGCTTATGACACCCCATAGAATATATCATGTTTAGTACCTTGGACATTGTAGCTTATTTACTTAAATCTCTGATATATTTGGTTCCATTTGTGTTCAGACTGGGTAGCTCAGTTGGTAGAGTGTTGGTCTTGCACTATCAATGTACACCTCACATAGGTTCGAATCCCTTGTAAGTTTGTTTTTATTTTACTAGTCTGCATTGTGGTTTGTGGCTCAATACCATGTAATGCATATCTTTTAACAACAGTAGTCAAGTCTTCCAATGTACTTGTTAGTGAACCCCAATAGATAGCTTTATTTTCTCTTTGTTTCCTCAAATTTTTAATGCATATCTTTTACAACTTTTGTAGTAAAGTATTCTAATGACTTGCTTATGACACCCCATAGAATATATCATGTTTAGTACCTTGGACATTGTAGCTTATTTACTTAAGTCTCTTATATATTTGGTCCATTTGTGTTCAGACTGGGTAGCTCATTTGGTAGAGTGTTAGTCTTGCACTATCAATGTACACCTCACATAAGTTCAAATCCTATGTAATTTTGTTTTTATTTTACTAGTCTGCATTGTGGTTTGTGGCTCAATACCATGTAATGCATATCTTTTAACAACAGTAGTCAAGTCTTCCAATGTACTTGTTAGTGAAACCCAATAGATAGCTTTATTTTCTCTTTGTTTCCTCAAATTTTTAATGCATATCTTTTACAACTTTTGTAGTAAAGTATTCTAATGACTTGATTATAACACCCCATAGAATATATCATGTTTAGTACCTTGGACATTGTAGCTTATTTACTTAAATCTCTGATATATTTTGAACCATTTGTGTTCAGACTGGGTAGCTCAGTTGGTAGACTGTTGGTCTTGCACTATCAATGTACTCCTCACACAGGTTCGAATCCCATGTAAGTTTGTTTTTATTTTACTAGTCTGCATTGTGGTTTGTGGCTCAATACCATGTAATGCATATCTTTTAACAACAGTAGTCAAGTCTTCCAATGCACACGTTAGTGAAACCCAATAGATAGCTTTATTTTCTCTTTGTTTCCTCAAATTTTTAATGCATATCTTTTATAACTTTTGTAGTAAAGTATTCTAATGACTTGCTTATGACACCCCATAGAATATATCATGTTTAGTACCTTGGACATTGTAGCTTATTTACTTAAGTCTCTTATATATTTGGTTCATTTGTGTTCAGACTGGGTAGCTCATTTGGTAGAGTGTTAGTCTTGCACTATTAATGTACACCTCACATAAGTTCGAATCCCTTGTAAGCTTGTTTTTATTTTACTAGTGTGGTTTGTGGCTCAATACCATGTAATGCATGTCTTTTAACAACAGTAGTCAAGTCTTCCAATGTACTTGTTAGTGAACCCCAATAGATAGCTTTATTTTCTCTACGTTTCCTCAAATTTTTAATGCATATCTTTTACAACTTTTGTAGTAAAGTATTCTAATGACTTGATTATGACACCCCATAGAATATATCATGTTTAGTACCTTGGACATTGTAGCTTATTTACTTAAATCTCTGATATATTTTGTGCCATTTGTGTTCAGACTGGGTAGCTCAGTTGGTAGGCTGTTGGTCTTGCACTATCAATGTACTCCTCACATAGGTTCGAGTCCCATGTAAGTTTGTTTTTATTTTACTAGTCTGCATTGTGGTTTGTGGCTCAATACCATGTAATGCATATCTTTTAACAACAGTAGTCAAGTCTTCCAATGTACTTGTTAGTGAAACCCAATAGATAGCTTTATTTTCTCTTTGTTTCCTCAATTTTTTAATGCATATCTTTTACAACTTTTTTAGTAAAGTATTCTAATGACTTGCTTATGACACCCCATAGAATATATCATGTTTAGTACCTTGGACATTGTAGCTTATTTACTTAAATCTCTGATATATTTGGTTCCATTCGTGTTCAGACTGGGTAGCTCAGTTGGTAGAGTGTTGGTCTTGCACTATCAATGTACTCCTCACATAGGTTCGAATCCCATGTAAGTTTGTTTTTATTTTACTAGTCTGCATTGTGGTTTGTGCCTCAATTCCATGTAATGCATATCTTTTAACAACAGTAGTCAAGTCTTCCAATGTACTTGTTAATGAAACCCAATAGATAGCTTTATTTTCTCTTTGTTTCCTCAAATTTTTAATGCATATCTTTTACAACTTTTGTAGTAAAGTATTCTAATGACTTGCTTATGACACCCCATAGAATATATCATGTTTAGTACCTTGGACATTGTAGCTTATTTACTTAAGTCTCTTATATATTTGGCCCATTTGTGTTTAGACTGGGTAGCTCTGTTGGTAGAGTGTTAGTCTGGTACTATCAATGTACACCTCACATAAGTTCGAATCCCATGTAAGTTTGTTTTTATTTTACTAGTCTGTATTGTGGTTTGTGGCTCAATACCATGTAATGCATATCTTTTAACAACAGTAGTCAAGTCTTCCAATGTACTTGTTAATGAAACCCAATAGATAGCTTTATTTTCTCTTTGTTTCCTCAAATTTTTAATGCATATCTTTTACAACTTTTGTAGTAAAGTATTCTAATGACTTGCTTATGACACCCCATAGAATATATCATGTTTAGTACCTTGGACATTGTAGCTTATTTACTTAAGTCTCTTATATATTTGGTCCATTTGTGTTCAGACTGGGTAGCTCATTTGGTAGAGTGTTAGTCTTGCACTATCAATGTACACCTCACATAATTTCGAATCTTATGTAAGTTTGTTTTTATTTTATAAGTCTGCATTGTGGTTTGTGGCTCAATATCATGTAATGCATATCTTTTAACAACAGTAGTCAAGTCTTCCAATGTACTTGTTAGTGAACCCCAATAGATAGCTTTATTTTCTCTATGTTTCCTCAAATTTTTAATGCATATCTTTTACAACTTTTGTAGTAAAGTATTCTAATGACTTGATTATGACACCCCATAGAATATATCATGTTTAGTACCTTGGACATTGTAGCTTATTTACTTAAATCTCTGATATATTTTGTGCTATTTGTGTTCATACTGTGTAGCTCAGTTGGTAGAGTGTTAGTCTGGTACTATCAATGTACACCTCACATAAGTTCGAATCCCATGTAAGTTTGTTTCTATTTTACTAGACTGCATTGTGGTTTGTGGCTCAATATCATGTAATGCATGTCTTTTAACAACAGTAGTCAAGTCTTCCAATGTACTTGTTAGTGAACCCCAATAGATAGCTTTATTTTCTCTACGTTTCCTCAAATTTTTAATGCATATCTTTTACAACTTTTGAAGTAAAGTATTCTAATGACTTGCTTATGACACCCCATAGAATATATCATGTTTAGTACCTTGGACATTGTAGCTTATTTACTTAAATCTCTGATATATTTTGTGTAATTTGTGTTCAGACTGGGTAGCTCAGTTGGTAGAGTGTTGGTCTTGCACTATCAATGTACACCTCACATAGGTTCGAATCCCATGTAAGTTTGTTTTTATTTTTCTAGTCTGCATTGTGGTTTGTGGCTCAATACCATGTAATGCATATCTTTTAACAACAGTAGTCAAGTCTTCCAATGTACTTGTTAATGAAACCCAATAGATAGCTTTATTTTCTCTTTGTTTCCTCAAATTTTTAATGCATATCTTTTACAACTTTTGTAGTAAAGTATTCTAATGACTTGCTTATGACACCCCATAGAATATATCATGTTTAGTACCTTGGACATTGTAGCTTATTTACTTAAGTCTCTTATATATTTGGTCCATTTGTGTTCAGACTGGGTAGCTCATTTGGTAGAGTGTTAGTCTTGCATTATCAATGTACACCTCACATAATTTCGAATCTTATGTAAGTTTGTTTTTATTTTATAAGTCTGCATTGTGGTTTGTGGCTCAATATCATGTAATGCATGTCTTTTAACAACAGTAGTCAAGTCTTCCAATGTACTTGTTAGTGAACCCCAATAGATAGCTTTATTTTCTCTGTTTCCTCAAATTTTTAATGCATATCTTTTACAACTTTTGTAGTAAAGTATTCTAATGACTTGCTTATGACACCCCATAGAATATATCATGTTTAGTACCTTGGACATTGTAGCTTATTTACTTAAGTCTCTTATAGATTTGGTCTAATTTGTGTTCAGACTGGGTAGCTGATTTGGTAGAGTGTTAGTCTTGCACTATCAATGTACACCTCACATAAGTTCGAATCTCATGTAAGTTTGTTTTTATTTTACTAGTCTGCATTGTGGTTTGTGGCTCAATACCATGTAATGCATATCTTTTAACAACAGTAGTCAAGTCTTCCAATGTACTTGTTAGTGAAACCCAATAGATAGCTTTATTTTCTCTACGTTTCCTCAAATTTTTAATGCATATCTTTTACAACTTTTGTAGTAAAGTATTCTAATGACTTGATTATGACACCCCATAGAATATATCATGTTTAGTACCTTTGACATTGTAGCTTATTTACTTAAATCTCTGATATATTTTGTGCCATTTGTGTTCAGACTGGGTAGCTCAGTTGGTAGAGTGTTGGTCTTGCACTATCAATGTACACCTCACATAGGTTCGAATCCCATGTAAGTTTGTTTTTATTTTTCTAGTCTGCATTGTGGTTTGTGGCTCAATACCATGTAATGCATATCTTTTAACAACAGTAGTCAAGTCTTCCAATGTACTTGTTAATGAAACCCAATAGATAGCTTTATTTTCTCTTTGTTTCCTCAAATTTTTAATGCATATCTTTTACAACTTTTGTAGTAAAGTATTCTAATGACTTGCTTATGACACCCCATAGAATATATCATGTTTAGTACCTTGGACATTGTAGCTTATTTACTTAAGTCTCTTATATATTTGGTCCATTTGTGTTCAGACTGGGTAGCTCATTTGGTAGAGTGTTAGTCTTGCACTATCAATGTACACCTCACATAATTTCGAATCTTATGTAAGTTTGTTTTTATTTTATAAGTCTGCATTGTGGTTTGTGGCTCAATATCATGTAATGCATATCTTTTAACAACAGTAGTCAAGTCTTCCAATGTACTTGTTAGTGAACCCCAATAGATAGCTTTATTTTCTCTATGTTTCCTCAAATTTTTAATGCATATCTTTTACAACTTTTGTAGTAAAGTATTCTAATGACTTGATTATGACACCCCATAGAATATATCATGTTTAGTACCTTGGACATTGTAGCTTATTTACTTAAATCTCTGATATATTTTGTGCTATTTGTGTTCAGACTGTGTAGCTCAGTTGGTAGAGTGTTAGTCTGGTACTATCAATGTACACCTCACATAAGTTCGAATCCCATGTAAGTTTGTTTCTATTTTACTAGACTGCATTGTGGTTTGTGGCTCAATATCATGTAAGGCATGTCTTTTAACAACAGTAGTCAAGTCTTCCAATGTACTTGTTAGTGAACCCCAATAGATAGCTTTATTTTCTCTACGTTTCCTCAAATTTTTAATGAATATCTTTTACAACTTTTGAAGTAAAGTATTCTAATGACTTGCTTATGACACCCCATAGAATATATCATGTTTAGTACCTTGGACATTGTAGCTTATTTACTTAAATCTCTGATATATTTTGCGTCATTTGTGTTCAGACTGGGTAGCTCAGTTGGTAGAGTGTTGGTCTTGCACTATCAATGTACACCTCACATAGGTTCGAATCCCATGTAAGTTTGTTTTTATTTTACTAGTCTGCATTGTGGTTTGTGGCTCAATACCATGTAATGCATATCTTTTAACAACAGTAGTCAAGTCTTCCAATGTACTTGTTAATGAAACCCAATAGATAGCTTTATTTTCTCTTTGTTTCCTCAAATTTTTAATGCATATCTTTTACAACTTTTGTAGTAAAGTATTCTAATGACTTGCTTATGACACCCCATAGAATATATCATGTTTAGTACCTTGGACATTGTAGCTTATTTACTTAAGTCTCTTATATATTTGGTCCATTTGTGTTCAGACTGGGTAGCTCATTTGGTAGAGTGTTAGTCTTGCATTATCAATGTACACCTCACATAATTTCGAATCTTATGTAAGTTTGTTTTTATTTTATAAGTCTGCATTGTGGTTTGTGGCTCAATATCATGTAATGCATGTCTTTTAACAACAGTAGTCAAGTCTTCCAATGTACTTGTTAGTGAACCCCAATAGATAGCTTTATTTTCTCTGTTTCCTCAAATTTTTAATGCATATCTTTTACAACTTTTGTAGTAAAGTATTCTAATGACTTGCTTATGACACCCCATAGAATATATCATGTTTAGTACCTTGGACATTGTAGCTTATTTACTTAAGTCTCTTATAGATTTGGTCTAATTTGTGTTCAGACTGGGTAGCTGATTTGGTAGAGTGTTAGTCTTGCACTATCAATGTACACCTCACATAAGTTCGAATCTCATGTAAGTTTGTTTTTATTTTACTAGTCTGCATTGTGGTTTGTGGCTCAATACCATGTAATGCATATCTTTTAACAACAGTAGTCAAGTCTTCCAATGTACTTGTTAGTGAAACCCAATAGATAGCTTTATTTTCTCTACGTTTCCTCAAATTTTTAATGCATATCTTTTACAACTTTTGTAGTAAAGTATTCTAATGACTTGATTATGACACCCCATAGAATATATCATGTTTAGTACCTTTGACATTGTAGCTTATTTACTTAAATCTCTGATATATTTTGTGCCATTTGTGTTCAGACTGGGTAGCTCAGTTGGTAGGCTGTTGGTATTGCACTATCAATGTACTTCTCACATAGGTTCGAATCCCATGTAAGTTTGTTTTTATTTTACTAGTCTGGTTTGTGGCTCAATACCATGTAATGCATATCTTTTAACAACAGTAGTCAAGTCTTCCAATGTACTTGTTAGTGAAACCCAATAGATAGCTTCATTTTCTCTACGTTTCCTCAAATTTTTAATGCATATCTTTTACAACTTTTGTAGTAAAGTATTCTAATGACTTGCTTATGACACCCCATAGAATATATCATGTTTAGTACCTTGGACATTGTAGCTTATTTACTTAAGTCTCTTATATATTTGGTTCATTTGTGTTCAGACTGGGTAGCTCATTTGGTAGAGTGTTAGTCTTGCACTATCAATGTACACCTCACATAAGTTCGAATCCCTTGTAAGTTTGTTTTTATTTTACTAGTGTGGTTTGTGGCTCAATACCATGTAATGCATGTCTTTTAACAACAGTAGTCAAGTCTTCCAATGTACTTGTTAGTGAACCCCAATAGATAGCTTTATTTTCTCTACGTTTCCTCAAATTTTTAATGCATATCTTTTACAACTTTTGTAGTAAAGTATTCTAATGACTTGATTATGATACCCCATATCATGTTTAGTACCTTGGACATTGTAGCTTATTTACTTAAATCTCTGATATATTTTGTGCCATTTGTGTTCAGACTGGGTAGCTCAGTTGGTAGGCTGTTGGTCTTGCACTATCAATGTACTCCTCACATAGGTTCGAATCCCATGTAAGTTTGTTTTTATTTTACTAGTCTGCATTGTGGTTTGTGGCTCAATACCATGTAATGCATATCTTTTAACAACAGTAGTCAAGTCTTCCAATGTACTTGTTAGTGAAACCCAATAGATAGCTTTATTTTCTCTTTGTTTCCTCAATTTTTTAATGCATATCTTTTACAACTTTTTTAGTAAAGTATTCTAATGACTTGCTTATGACACCCCATAGAATATATCATGTTTAGTACCTTGGACATTGTAGCTTATTTACTTAAATCTCTGATATATTTGGTTCCATTTGTGTTCAGACTGGGTAGCTCAGTTGGTAGAGTGTTGGTCTTGCACTACCAATGTACACCTCACATAGGTTCGAATCCCATTTGAGTTTGTTTTTATTTTACTAGTCTGCATTGTGGTTTGTGGCTCAATACCATGTAATGCATATCTTTTAACAACAGTAGTCAAGTCTTCCAATGTACTTGTTAATGAAACCCAATAGATAGCTTTATTTTCTCTTTGTTTCCTCAAATTTTAATGCATATCTTTTACAACTTTTGTAGTAAAGTATTCTAATGACTTGCTTATGACACCCCATAGAATAAATCATGTTTAGTACCTTGGACATTGTAGCTTATTTACTTAAGTCTCTTATATATTTAGTCCATTTGTGTTCAGACTGGGTAGCTCAGTTGGTAGAGTGTTAGTCTGGCACTATCAATGTACACCTCACATAAGTTCGAATCCCATGTGAGTTTGTTTTTATTTTACTAGACTGCATTGTGGTTTGTGGCTCAATATCATGTAATGCATGTCTTTTAACAACAGTAGTCAAGTCTTCCAATGTACTTGTTAGTGAACCCCAATAGATAGCTTTATTTTCTCTACGTTTCCTCAAATTTTTAATGCATATCTTTTACAACTTTTGAAGTAAAGTATTCTAATGACTTGCTTATGACACCCCATAGAATATATCATGTTTAGTACCTTGGACATTGTAGCTTATTTACTTAAATCTCTGATATATTTTGTGCCATTTGTGTTCAGACTGGGTAGCTCAGTTGGTAGAGTGTTGGTCTTGCACTATCAATGTACACCTCACATAGGTTCGAATCCCATGTAAGTTTGTTTTTATTTTACTAGTCTGCATTGTGGTTTGTGGCTCAATACCATGTAATGCATATCTTTTAACAACAGTAGTCAAGTCTTCCAATGTACTTGTTAATGAAACCCAATAGATAGCTTTATTTTCTCTTTGTTTCCTCAAATTTTTAATGCATATCTTTTACAACTTTTGTAGTAAAGTATTCTAATGACTTGCTTATGACACCCCATAGAATATATCATGTTTAGTACCTTGGACATTGTAGCTTATTTACTTAAGTCTCTTATATATTTGGTCCATTTGTGTTCAGACTGGGTAGCTCATTTGGTAGAGTGTTAGTCTTGCACTATCAATGTACACCTCACATAAGTTTGAATCCCATGTAATTTTGTTTTTATTTTACTAGTCTGCATTGTGGTTTGTGGCTCAATATCATGTAATGCATGTCTTTTAACAACAGTAGTCAAGTCTTCCAATGTACTTGTTAATGAAACTCAATAGATAGCTTTATTTTCTCTTTGTTTCCTCAAATTTTTAATGCATATCTTTTACAACTTTTGTAGTAAAGTATTCTAATGACTTGCTTATGACACCCCATAGAATATATCATGTTTAGTACCTTGGACATTGTAGCTTATTTACTTAAGTCTCTTATATATTTGGCCCATTTGTGTTTAGACTGGGTAGCTCTGTTGGTAGAGTGTTAGTCTGGTACTATCAATGTACACCTCACATAAGTTCGAATCCCATGTAAGTTTGTTTTTATTTTACTAGTCTGCATTGTGGTTTGTGGCTCAATACCATGTAATGCATATCTTTTAACAACAGTAGTCAAGTCTTCCAATATACTTGTTAATGAAACCCAATAGATAGCTTTATTTTCTCTTTGTTTCCTCAAATTTTTAATGCATATCTTTTACAACTTTTGTAGTAAAGTATTCTAATGACTTGCTTATGACACCCCATAGAATATATCATGTTTAGTACCTTGGACATTGTAGCTTATTTACTTAAGTCTCTTATATATTTGGTCCATTTGTGTTCAGACTGGGTAGCTCATTTGGTAGAGTGTTAGTCTTGCACTATCAATGTACACCTCACATAATTTCGAATCTTATGTAAGTTTGTTTTTATTTTATAAGTCTGCATTGTGGTTTGTGGCTCAATATCATGTAATGCATATCTTTTAACAACAGTAGTCAAGTCTTCCAATGTACTTGTTAGTGAACCCCAATAGATAGCTTTATTTTCTCTATGTTTCCTCAAATTTTTTATGCATATCTTTTACAACTTTTGTAGTAAAGTATTCTAATGACTTGATTATGACACCCCATAGAATATATCATGTTTAGTACCTTGGACATTGTAGCTTATTTACTTAAATCTCTGATATATTTTGTGCTATTTGTGTTCAGACTGTGTAGCTCAGTTGGTAGAGTGTTAGTCTGGTACTATCAATGTACACCTCACATAAGTTCGAATCCCATGTAAGTTTGTTTCTATTTTACTAGACTGCATTGTGGTTTGTGGCTCAATATCATGTAATGCATGTCTTTTAACAACAGTAGTCAAGTCTTCCAATGTACTTGTTAGTGAACCCCAATAGATTGCTTTATTTTCTCTACGTTTCCTCAAATTTTTAATGCATATCTTTTACAACTTTTGAAGTAAAGTATTCTAATGACTTGCTTATGACACCCCATAGAATATATCATGTTTAGTACCTTGGACATTGTAGCTTATTTACTTAAATCTCTGATATATTTTGTGTAATTTGTGTTCAGACTGGGTAGCTCAGTTGGTAGAGTGTTGGTCTTGCACTATCAATGTACACCTCACATAGGTTCGAATCCCATGTAAGTTTGTTTTTATTTTTCTAGTCTGCATTGTGGTTTGTGGCTCAATACCATGTAATGCATATCTTTTAACAACAGTAGTCAAGTCTTCCAATGTACTTGTTAATGAAACCCAATAGATAGCTTTATTTTCTCTTTGTTTCCTCAAATTTTTAATGCATATCTTTTACAACTTTTGTAGTAAAGTATTCTAATGACTTGCTTATGACACCCCATAGAATATATCATGTTTAGTACCTTGGACATTGTAGCTTATTTACTTAAGTCTCTTATATATTTGGTCCATTTGTGTTCAGACTGGGTAGCTCATTTGGTAGAGTGTTAGTCTTGCACTATCAATGTACACCTCACATAATTTCGAATCTTATGTAAGTTTGTTTTTATTTTATAAGTCTGCATTGTGGTTTGTGGCTCAATATCATGTAATGCATATCTTTTAACAACAGTAGTCAAGTCTTCCAATGTACTTGTTAGTGAACCCCAATAGATAGCTTTATTTTCTCTATGTTTCCTCAAATTTTTAATGCATATCTTTTACAACTTTTGTAGTAAAGTATTCTAATGACTTGATTATGACACCCCATAGAATATATCATGTTTAGTACCTTGGACATTGTAGCTTATTTACTTAAATCTCTGATATATTTTGTGCTATTTGTGTTCAGACTGTGTAGCTCAGTTGGTAGAGTGTTAGTCTGGTACTATCAATGTACAGCTCACATAAGTTCGAATCCCATGTAAGTTTGTTTCTATTTTACTAGACTGCATTGTGGTTTGTGGCTCAATATCATGTAATGCATGTCTTTTAACAACAGTAGTCAAGTCTTCCAATGTACTTGTTAGTGAACCCCAATAGATAGCTTTATTTTCTCTACGTTTCCTCAAATTTTTAATGAATATCTTTTACAACTTTTGAAGTAAAGTATTCTAATGACTTGCTTATGACACCCCATAGAATATATCATGTTTAGTACCTTGGACATTGTAGCTTATTTACTTAAATCTCTGATATATTTTGCGTCATTTGTGTTCAGACTGGGTAGCTCGGTTGGTAGAGTGTTGGTCTTGCACTATCAATGTACACCTCACATAGGTTCGAATCCCATGTAAGTTTGTTTTTATTTTACTAGTCTGCATTGTGGTTTGTGGCTCAATACCATGTAATGCATATCTTTTAACAACAGTAGTCAAGTCTTCCAATGTACTTGTTAATGAAACCCAATAGATAGCTTTATTTTCTCTTTGTTTCCTCAAATTTTTAATGCATATCTTTTACAACTTTTGTAGTAAAGTATTCTAATGACTTGCTTATGACACCCCATAGAATATATCATGTTTAGTACCTTGGACATTGTAGCTTATTTACTTAAGTCTCTTATATATTTGGTCCATTTGTGTTCAGACTGGGTAGCTCATTTGGTAGAGTGTTAGTCTTGCATTATCAATGTACACCTCACATAATTTCGAATCTTATGTAAGTTTGTTTTTATTTTATAAGTCTGCATTGTGGTTTGTGGCTCAATATCATGTAATGCATGTCTTTTAACAACAGTAGTCAAGTCTTCCAATGTACTTGTTAGTGAACCCCAATAGATAGCTTTATTTTCTCTGTTTCCTCAAATTTTTAATGCATATCTTTTACAACTTTTGTAGTAAAGTATTCTAATGACTTGCTTATGACACCCCATAGAATATATCATGTTTAGTACCTTGGACATTGTAGCTTATTTACTTAAGTCTCTTATATATTTAGTCTAATTTGTGTTCAGACTGGGTAGCTGATTTGGTAGAGTGTTAGTCTTGCACTATCAATGTACACCTCACATAAGTTCGAATCTCATGTAAGTTTGTTTTTATTTTACTAGTCTGCATTGTGGTTTGTGGCTCAATACCATGTAATGCATATCTTTTAACAACAGTAGTCAAGTCTTCCAATGTACTTGTTAGTGAAACCCAATAGATAGCTTTATTTTCTCTTTGTTTCCTCAAATTTTTAATGCATATATTTTACAACTTTTGTAGTAAAGTATTCTAATGACTTGCTTATGACACCCCATAGAATATATCATGTTTAGTACCTTGGACATTGTAGCTTATTTACTTAAGTCTCTTATATATTTGGTTCATTTGTGTTCAGACTGGGTAGCTCATTTGGTAGAGTGTTAGTCTTGCACTATCAATGTACACCTCACATAAGTTCGAATCCCTTGTAAGTTTGTTTTTATTTTACTAGTGTGGTTTGTGGTAGAGATGAGCGCCTGAAATTTTTCGGGTTTTGTGTTTTGGTTTTGGGTTCGGTTCCGCGGACGTGTTTTGGGTTCGACCGCGTTTTGGCAAAACCTCACCGAATTTTTTTTGTCGGATTCGGGTGTGTTTTGGATTCGGGTGGTTTTTTCAAAAAACCCTAAAAAACAGCTTAAATCATAGAATTTGGGGGTAATTTTGATCCCAAAGTATTATTAACCTCAAAAAACATAATTTACACTCATTTTCAGCCTATTCTGAACACATCACACCTCACAATATTATTTTTAGTCCTAAAATTTGCACCGAGGTCGCTGTGTGAGTAAGATAAGCGACCCTAGTGGCCGACACAAACACCGGGCCCATCTAGGAGTGGCACTGCAGTGTCACGCAGGATGTCCCTTCCAAAAAACCCTCCCCAAACAGCACATGACGCAAAGAAAAAAAGAGGCGCAATGAGGTAGCTGACTGTGTGAGAAAGATAAGCGACCCTAGTGGCCGACACAAACACAGGGCCCATCTAGGAGTGGCACTGCAGTGTCACGCAGGATGTCCCTTCCAAAAAACCCTCCCCAAACAGCACATGACGCAAAGAAAAAAAGAGGCGCAATGAGGTAGCTGTGTGAGAAAGATAAGCGACCCTAGTGGCCGACACAAACACCGGGCCCATCTAGGAGTGGCACTGCAGTGTCACGCAGGATGTCCCTTCCAAAAAACCCTCCCCAAACAGCACATGACGCAAAGAAAAAAAAGAGGCGCAATGAGGTAGCTGTGTGAGTAAGATTAGCGACCCTAGTGGCCGACACAAACACCGGGCCCATCTAGGAGTGGCACTGCAGTGTCACGCAGGATGGCCCTTCCAAAAAACCCTCCCCAAACAGCACATGACGCAAAGAAAAAAAGAGGCGCAATGAGGTAGCTGACTGTGTGAGTAAGATTAGCGACCCTAGTGGCCGACACAAACACCGGGCACATCTAGGAGTGGCACTGCAGTGTCACGCAGGATGTCCCTTCCAAAAAACCCTCCCCAAACAGCACATGACGCAAAGAAAAAAAGAGGCGCAATGAGGTAGCTGTGTGAGTAAGATTAGCGACCCTAGTGGCCGACACAAACACCGGGCCCATCTAGGAGTGGCACTGCAGTGTCACGCAGGATGTCCCTTCCAAAAAACCCTCCCCAATCAGCACATGATGCAAAGAAAAAGAAAAGAAAAAAGAGGTGCAAGATGGAATTATCCTTGGGCCCTCCCACCCACCCTTATGTTGTATAAACAAAACAGGACATGCACACTTTAACCAACCCATCATTTCAGTGACAGGGTCTGCCACACGACTGTGACTGATATGACGGGTTGGTTTGGACCCCCCCCAAAAAAGAAGCAATTAATCTCTCCTTGCACAAACTGGCTCTACAGAGGCAAGATGTCCACCTCATCTTCACCCTCCGATATATCACCGTGTACATCCCCCTCCTCACAGATTATCAATTCGTCCCCACTGGAATCCACCATCTCAGCTCCCTGTGTACTTTGTGGAGGCAATTGCTGCTGGTCAATGTCTCCGCGGAGGAATTGATTATAATTCATTTTAATGAACATCATCTTCTCCACATTTTCTGGATGTAACCTCGTACGCCGATTGCTGACAAGGTGAGCGGCGGCACTAAACACTCTTTCGGAGTACACACTTGTGGGAGGGCAACTTAGGTAGAATAAAGCCAGTTTGTGCAAGGGCCTCCAAATTGCCTCTTTTTCCTGCCAGTATAAGTACGGACTGTGTGACGTGCCTACTTGGATGCGGTCACTCATATAATCCTCCACCATTCTATCAATGTTGAGAGAATCATATGCAGTGACAGTAGACGACATGTCCGTAATCGTTGTCAGGTCCTTCAGTCCGGACCAGATGTCAGCATCAGCAGTCGCTCCAGACTGCCCTGCATCACCGCCAGCGGGTGGGCTCGGAATTCTGAGCCTTTTCCTCGCACCCCCAGTTGCGGGAGAATGTGAAGGAGGAGATGTTGACAGGTCGCGTTCCGCTTGACTTGACAATTTTGTCACCAGCAGGTCTTTCAACCCCAGCAGACCTGTGTCTGCCGGAAAGAGAGATCCAAGGTAGGCTTTAAATCTAGGATCGAGCACGGTGGCCAAAATGTAGTGCTCTGATTTCAACAGATTGACCACCCGTGAATCCTTGTTAAGCGAATTAAGGGCTGCATCCACAAGTCCCACATGCCTAGCGGAATCGCTCCGTGTTAGCTCCTTCTTCAATGCCTCCAGCTTCTTCTGCAAAAGCCTGATGAGGGGAATGACCTGACTCAGGCTGGCAGTGTCTGAACTGACTTCACGTGTGGCAAGTTCAAAGGGCATCAGAACCTTGCACAACGTTGAAATCATTCTCCACTGCACTTGAGACAGGTGCATTCCATCTCCTATATCGTGCTCAATTTTATAGGCTTGAATGGCCTTTTGCTGCTCCTCCAACCTCTGAAGCATATAGAGGGTTGAATTCCACCTCGTTACCACTTCTTGCTTCAGATGATGGCAGGGCAGGTTCAGTAGTTTTTGGTGGTGCTCCAGTCTTCTGTACGTGGTGCCTGTACGCCGAAAGTGTCCCGCAATTTTTCTGGCCACCGACAGCATCTCTTGCACGCCCCTGTCGTTTTTTAAAAAATTCTGCACCACCAAATTCAAGGTATGTGCAAAACATGGGACGTGCTGGAATTTGCCCATATTTAATGCACACACAATATTGCTGGCGTTGTCCGATGCCACAAATCCACAGGAGAGTCCAATTGGGGTAAGCCATTCCGCGATGATCTTCCTCAGTTGCCGTAAGAGGTTTTCAGCTGTGTGCGTATTCTGGAAAGCGGTGATACAAAGCGTAGCCTGCCTAGGAAAGAGTTGGCGTTTGCGAGATGCTGCTACTGGTGCCGCCGCTGCTGTTCTTGCGGCGGGAGTCCATACATCTACCCAGTGGGCTGTCACAGTCATATAGTCCTGACCCTGCCCTGCTCCACTTGTCCACATGTCCGTGGTTAAGTGGACATTGGGTACAACTGCATTTTTTAGGACACTGGTGAGTCTTTTTCTGACGTCCGTGTACATTCTCGGTATCGCCTGCCTAGAGAAGTGGAACCTAGATGGTATTTGGTAACGGGGGCACACTGCCTCAATAAATTGTCTAGTTCCCTGTGAACTAACGGCGGATACCGGACGCACGTCTAACACCAACATAGTTGTCAAGGACTCAGTTATCCGCTTTGCAGTAGGATGACTGCTGTGATATTTCATCTTCCTCGCAAAGGACTGTTGAACAGTCAATTGCTTACTGGAAGTAGTACAAGTGGGCTTACGACTTCCCCTCTGGGATGACCATCGACTCCCAGCGGCAACAACAGCAGCGCCAGCAGCAGTAGGCGTTACACGCAAGGATGCATCGGAGGAATCCCAGGCAGGAGAGGACTCGTCAGACTTGCCAGTGACATGGCCTGCAGGACTATTGGCATTCCTGGGGAAGGAGGAAATTGACACTGAGGGAGTTGGTGGGGTGGTTTGCGTGAGCTTGGTTACAAGAGGAAGGGATTTACTGGTCAGTGGACTGCTTCCGCTGTCACCCAAAGTTTTTGAACTTGTCACTGACTTATTATGAATGCGCTGCAGGTGACGTATAAGGGAGGATGTTCCGAGGTGGTTAACGTCCTTACCCCTACTTATTACAGCTTGACAAAGGGAACACACGGCTTGACACCTGTTGTCCGCATTTCTGGTGAAATACCTCCACACCGAAGAGCTGATTTTTTTGGTATTTTCACCTGGCATGTCAACGGCCATATTCCTCCCACGGACAACAGGTGTCTCCCCGGGTGCCTGACTTAAACAAACCACCTCACCATCAGAATCCTCCTGGTCAATTTCCTCCCCAGCGCCAGCAACACCCATATCCTCCTCATCCTGGTGTACTTCAACACTGACATCTTCAATCTGACTATCAGGAACTGGACTGCGGGTGCTCCTTCCAGCACTTGCAGGGGGCATGCAAATAGTGGAAGGCGCATGCTCTTCACGTCCAGTGTTGGGAAGGTCAGGCATCGCAAACGACACAATTGGACTCTCCTTGTGGATTTGGGATTTCAAAGAACGCACAGTTCTTTGCGGTGCTTTTGCCAGCTTGAGTCTTTTCAGTTTTCTAGCGAGAGGCTGAGTGCTTCCATCCTCATGTGAAGCTGAACCACTAGCCATGAACATAGGCCAGGGCCTCAGCCGTTCCTTGCCACTCCGTGTGGTAAATGGCATATTGGCAAGTTTACGCTTCTCCTCCGACAATTTTATTTTAGGTTTTGGAGTCCTTTTTTTTCTGATATTTGGTGTTTTGGATTTGACATGCTCTGTACTATGACATTGGGCATCGGCCTTGGCAGACGACGTTGCTGGCATTTCATCGTCTCGGCCATGACTAGTGGCAGCAGCTTCAGCACGAGGTGGAAGTGGATCTTGATCTTTCCCTAATTTTGGAACCTCAACTTTTTTGTTCTCCATATTTTATAGGCAGAACTAAAAGGCACCTCAGGTAAACAATGGAGATGGATGGATTGGATACTAGTATACAATTATGGACGGACTGCCACGGTTAGGTGGTATAAAAAAACCACGGTTAGGTGGTATATATTATAATAATAATACAATTATGGATGGACGGACTGCCTGCCGACTGCCGACACAGAGGTAGCCACAGCCGTGAACTACCGCACTGTACACTGGTTGATAAAGAGATAGTAGTATACTCGTAACAACTAGTATGACACTATGACGACGGTATAAAGAAAGAAAAAAAAATACCACGGTTAGGTGGTATATATTATAATAATAATACAATTATGGATGGACGGACTGCCTGCCGACTGCCGACACAGAGGTAGCCACAGCCGTGAACTACCGCACTGTACACTGGTTGATAAAGAGATAGTAGTATACTCGTAACAACTAGTATGACACTATGACGACGGTATAAAGAAAGAAAAAAAAATACCACAGTTAGGTGGTATATATTATAATAATAATACAATTATGGATGGACGGACTGCCTGCCGACTGCCGACACAGAGGTAGCCACAGCCGTGAACTACCGCACTGTACACTGGTTGATAAAGAGATAGTAGTATACTCGTAACAACTAGTATGACACTATGACGACGGTATAAAGAAAGAAAAAAAAATACCACGGTTAGGTGGTATATATTATAATAATAATACAATTATGGATGGACGGACTGCCTGCCGACTGCCGACACAGAGGTAGCCACAGCCGTGAACTACCGCACTGTACACTGGTTGATAAAGAGATAGTAGTATACTCGTAACAACTAGTATGACACTATGACGACGGTATAAAGAATGAAAAAAAAACCACGGTTAGGTGGTATATATTATAATAATAATACAATTATGGATGGACGGACTGCCTGCCGACTGCCGACACAGAGGTAGCCACAGCCGTGAACTACCGCACTGTACACTGGTTGATAAAGAGATAGTAGTATACTCGTAACAACTAGTATGACACTATGACGACGGTATAAAGAAAGAAAAAAAAATACCACGGTTAGGTGGTATATATTATAATAATAATACAATTATGGATGGACGGACTGCCTGCCGACTGCCGACACAGAGGTAGCCACAGCCGTGAACTACCGCACTGTACACTGGTTGATAAAGAGATAGTAGTATACTCGTAACAACTAGTATGACACTATGACGACGGTATAAAGAAAGAAAAAAAAATACCACAGTTAGGTGGTATATATTATAATAATAATACAATTATGGATGGACGGACTGCCTGCCGACTGCCGACACAGAGGTAGCCACAGCCGTGAACTACCGCACTGTACACTGGTTGATAAAGAGATAGTAGTATACTCGTAACAACTAGTATGACACTATGACGACGGTATAAAGAAAGAAAAAAAAATACCACGGTTAGGTGGTATATATTATAATAATAATACAATTATGGATGGACGGACTGCCTGCCGACTGCCGACACAGAGGTAGCCACAGCCGTGAACTACCGCACTGTACACTGGTTGATAAAGAGATAGTAGTATACTCGTAACAACTAGTATGACACTATGACGACGGTATAAAGAATGAAAAAAAAACCACGGTTAGGTGGTATATATTATAATAATAATACAATTATGGATGGACGGACTGCCTGCCGACTGCCGACACAGAGGTAGCCACAGCCGTGAACTACCGCACTGTACACTGGTTGATAAAGAGATAGTAGTATACTCGTAACAACTAGTATGACACTATGACGACGGTATAAAGAATGAAAAAAAAACCACGGTTAGGTGGTATATATTATAATAATAATACAATTATGGATGGACGGACTGCCTGCCGACTGCCGACACAGAGGTAGCCACAGCCGTGAACTACCGCACTGTACACTGGTTGATAAAGAGATAGTAGTATACTCGTAACAACTAGTATGACACTATGACGACGGTATAAAGAATGAAAAAAAAACCACGGTTAGGTGGTATATATTATAATAATAATACAATTATGGATGGACGGACTGCCTGCCGACTGCCGACACAGAGGTAGCCACAGCCGTGAACTACCGCACTGTACACTGGTTGATAAAGAGATAGTAGTATACTCGTAACAACTAGTATGACACTATGACGACGGTATAAAGAATGAAAAAAAAACCACGGTTAGGTGGTATATATTATAATAATAATACAATTATGGATGGACGGACTGCCTGCCGACTGCCGACACAGAGGTAGCCACAGCCGTGAACTACCGCACTGTACACTGGTTGATAAAGAGATAGTAGTATACTCGTAACAACTAGTATGACACTATGACGGTATAAAGAATGAAAAAAAAACCACGGTTAGGTGGTATATATTATAATAATAATACAATTATGGATGGACGGACTGCCTGCCGACTGCCGACACAGAGGTAGCCACAGCCGTGAACTACCGCACTGTACACTGGTTGATAAAGAGATAGTAGTATACTCGTAACAACTAGTATGACACTATGACGACGGTATAAAGAAAGAAAAAAAAATACCACGGTTAGGTGGTATATATTGTAATACAATTATGGATGGACGGACTGCCTGCCGAGTTCCGACTGCCGACACAGAGGTAGCCACAGCCGTGAACTACCGCACTGTACTGTGTCTGCTGCTAATATAGACTGGTTGATAAAGAGATAGTATACAATACATACAACAATATACTACTATACTGGTGGTCAGGCACTGGTCACCACTAGTCACACTGGCAGTGGCACTCCTGCAGCAAAAGTGTGCACTGTTTAATTTTAAATTAATATAATATTATGTACTCCTGGGGGCTCCTGCTATAACAACCTGCAGTGCTCCCCAGTCTCCCCCACAATTATTATAAGCTTTGCCTTTTATACATTGATGTGCAGCACACTGGGCTGAGCTGAGTGCACACAGACTGAGTCACACTGTGTGACTGGCTGCTGCTGTGTATCGTTTTTTTTCAGGCAGAGAACGGATATAGCAGAGAACGGATATATTATATTAAAATAAATAAAAGTTAACTAACAACAACTGCACTGGTCACTGTGGTAAACTCTGTCTGACTCTGCACAATCTCTCTCTCTCTTCTAATCTAATTTCTAATGGAGAGGACGCCAGCCACGTCCTCTCCCTATCAATCTCAATGCACGTGTGAAAATGGCGGCGACGCGCGGCTCCTTATATAGAATCCGAGTCTCGCGAGAATCCGACAGCGTCATGATGACGTTCGGGCGCGCTCGGGTTAACCGAGCAAGGCGGGAGGATCCGAGTCTGCTCGGACCCGTGAAAAAAACATGAAGTTCGTGCGGGTTCGGTTTCAGAGAAACCGAACCCGCTCATCTCTAGTTTGTGGCTCAATACCATGTAATGCATGTCTTTTAACAACAGTAGTCAAGTCTTCCAATGTACTTGTTAGTGAACCCCAATAGATAGCTTTATTTTCTCTACGTTTCCTCAAATTTTTAATGCATATCTTTTACAACTTTTGTAGTAAAGTATTCTAATGACTTGATTATGACACCCCATAGAATATATCATGTTTAGTACCTTTGACATTGTAGCTTATTTACTTAAATCTCTGATATATTTTGTGCCATTTGTGTTCAGACTGGGTAGCTCAGTTGGTAGGCTGTTGGTATTGCACTATCAATGTACTTCTCACATAGGTTCGAATCCCATGTAAGTTTGTTTTTATTTTACTAGTCTGGTTTGTGGCTCAATACCATGTAATGCATATCTTTTAACAACAGTAGTCAAGTCTTCCAATGTACTTGTTAGTGAAACCAAATAGATAGCTTCATTTTCTCTACGTTTCCTCAAATTTTTAATGCATATCTTTTACAACTTTTGTAGTAAAGTATTCTAATGACTTGCTTATGACACCCCATAGAATATATCATGTTTAGTACCTTGGACATTGTAGCTTATTTACTTAAGTCTCTTATATATTTGGTTCATTTGTGTTCAGACTGGGTAGCTCATTTGGTAGAGTGTTAGTCTTGCACTATCAATGTACACCTCACATAAGTTCGAATCCCTTGTAAGTTTGTTTTTATTTTACTAGTGTGGTTTGTGGCTCAATACCATGTAATGCATGTCTTTTAACAACAGTAGTCAAGTCTTCCAATGTACTTGTTAGTGAACCCCAATAGATAGCTTTATTTTCTCTACGTTTCCTCAAATTTTTAATGCATATCTTTTACAACTTTTGTAGTAAAGTATTCTAATGACTTGATTATGATACCCCATATCATGTTTAGTACCTTGGACATTGTAGCTTATTTACTTAAATCTCTGATATATTTTGTGCCATTTGTGTTCAGACTGGGTAGCTCAGTTGGTAGGCTGTTGGTCTTGCACTATCAATGTACTCCTCACATAGGTTCGAATCCCATGTAAGTTTGTTTTTATTTTACTAGTCTGCATTGTGGTTTGTGGCTCAATACCATGTAATGCATATCTTTTAACAACAGTAGTCAAGTCTTCCAATGTACTTGTTAGTGAAACCCAATAGATAGCTTTATTTTCTCTTTGTTTCCTCAATTTTTTAATGCATATCTTTTACAACTTTTTTAGTAAAGTATTCTAATGACTTGCTTATGACACCCCATAGAATATATCATGTTTAGTACCTTGGACATTGTAGCTTATTTACTTAAATCTCTGATATATTTGGTTCCATTTGTGTTCAGACTGGGTAGCTCAGTTGGTAGAGTGTTGGTCTTGCACTACCAATGTACACCTCACATAGGTTCGAATCCCATTTGAGTTTGTTTTTATTTTACTAGTCTGCATTGTGGTTTGTGGCTCAATACCATGTAATGCATATCTTTTAACAACAGTAGTCAAGTCTTCCAATGTACTTGTTAATGAAACCCAATAGATAGCTTTATTTTCTCTTTGTTTCCTCAAATTTTTAATGCATATCTTTTACAACTTTTGTAGTAAAGTATTCTAATGACTTGCTTATGACACCCCATAGAATAAATCATGTTTAGTACCTTGGACATTGTAGCTTATTTACTTAAGTCTCTTATATATTTAGTCCATTTGTGTTCAGACTGGGTAGCTCAGTTGGTAGAGTGTTAGTCTGGCACTATCAATGTACACCTCACATAAGTTCGAATCCCATGTAAGTTTGTTTTTATTTTACTAGACTGCATTGTGGTTTGTGGCTCAATATCATGTAATGCATGTCTTTTAACAACAGTAGTCAAGTCTTCCAATGTACTTGTTAGTGAACCCCAATAGATAGCTTTATTTTCTCTACGTTTCCTCAAATTTTTAATGCATATCTTTTACAACTTTTGAAGTAAAGTATTCTAATGACTTGCTTATGACACCCCATAGAATATATCATGTTTAGTACCTTGGACATTGTAGCTTATTTACTTAAATCTCTGATATATTTTGTGTCATTTGTGTTCAGACTGGGTAGCTCAGTTGGTAGAGTGTTGGTCTTGCACTATCAATGTACACCTCACATAGGTTCGAATCCCATGTAAGTTTGTTTTTATTTTACTAGTGTGGTTTGTGGCTCAATACCATGTAATGCATGTCTTTTAACAACAGTAGTCAAGTCTTCCAATGTACTTGTTAGTGAACCCCAATAGATAGCTTTATTTTCTCTACGTTTCCTCAAATTTTTAATGCATATCTTTTACAACTTTTGTAGTAAAGTATTCTAATGACTTGATTATGATACCCCATATCATGTTTAGTACCTTGGACATTGTAGCTTATTTACTTAAATCTCTGATATATTTTGTGCCATTTGTGTTCAGACTGGGTAGCTCAGTTGGTAGGCTGTTGGTCTTGCACTATCAATGTACTCCTCACATAGGTTCGAATCCCATGTAAGTTTGTTTTTATTTTACTAGTCTGCATTGTGGTTTGTGGCTCAATACCATGTAATGCATATCTTTTAACAACAGTAGTCAAGTCTTCCAATGTACTTGTTAGTGAAACCCAATAGATAGCTTTATTTTCTCTTTGTTTCCTCAATTTTTTAATGCATATCTTTTACAACTTTTTAAGTAAAGTATTCTAATGACTTGCTTATGACACCCCATAGAATATATCATGTTTAGTACCTTGGACATTGTAGCTTATTTACTTAAATCTCTGATATATTTGGTTCCATTTGTGTTCAGACTGGGTAGCTCAGTTGGTAGAGTGTTGGTCTTGCACTACCAATGTACACCTCACATAGGTTCGAATCCCATTTGAGTTTGTTTTTATTTTACTAGTCTGCATTGTGGTTTGTGGCTCAATACCATGTAATGCATATCTTTTAACAACAGTAGTCAAGTCTTCCAATGTACTTGTTAATGAAACCCAATAGATAGCTTTATTTTCTCTTTGTTTCCTCAAATTTTTAATGCATATCTTTTACAACTTTTGTAGTAAAGTATTCTAATGACTTGCTTATGACACCCCATAGAATAAATCATGTTTAGTACCTTGGACATTGTAGCTTATTTACTTAAGTCTCTTATATATTTAGTCCATTTGTGTTCAGACTGGGTAGCTCAGTTGGTAGAGTGTTAGTCTGGCACTATCAATGTACACCTCACATAAGTTCGAATCCCATGTAAGTTTGTTTTTATTTTACTAGACTGCATTGTGGTTTGTGGCTCAATATCATGTAATGCATGTCTTTTAACAACAGTAGTCAAGTCTTCCAATGTACTTGTTAGTGAACCCCAATAGATAGCTTTATTTTCTCTACGTTTCCTCAAATTTTTAATGCATATCTTTTACAACTTTTGAAGTAAAGTATTCTAATGACTTGCTTATGACACCCCATAGAATATATCATGTTTAGTACCTTGGACATTGTAGCTTATTTACTTAAATCTCTGATATATTTTGTGTCATTTGTGTTCAGACCGGGTAGCTCAGTTGGTAGAGTGTTGGTCTTGCACTATCAATGTACACCTCACATAGGTTCGAATCCCATGTAAGTTTGTTTTTATTTTACTAGTCTGCATTGTGGTTTGTGGCTCAATACCATGTAATGCATATCTTTTAACAACAGTAGTCAAGTCTTCCAATGTACTTGTTAATGAAACCCAATAGATAGCTTTATTTTCTCTTTGTTTCCTCAAATTTTTAATGCATATCTTTTACAACTTTTTTAGTAAAGTATTCTAATGACTTGCTTATGACACCCCATAGAATATATCATGTTTAGTACCTTGGACATTGTAGCTTATTTACTTAAATCTCTGATATATTTGGTTCCATTTGTGTTCAGACTGGGTAGCTCAGTTGGTAGAGTGTTGGTCTTGCACTACCAATGTACACCTCACATAGGTTCGAATCCCATTTGAGTTTGTTTTTATTTTACTAGTCTGCATTGTGGTTTGTGGCTCAATACCATGTAATGCATATCTTTTAACAACAGTAGTCAAGTCTTCCAATGTACTTGTTAATGAAACCCAATAGATAGCTTTATTTTCTCTTTGTTTCCTCAAATTTTTAATGCATATCTTTTACAACTTTTGTAGTAAAGTATTCTAATGACTTGCTTATGACACCCCATAGAATAAATCATGTTTAGTACCTTGGACATTGTAGCTTATTTACTTAAGTCTCTTATATATTTAGTCCATTTGTGTTCAGACTGGGTAGCTCAGTTGGTAGAGTGTTAGTCTGGCACTATCAATGTACACCTCACATAAGTTCGAATCCCATGTAAGTTTGTTTTTATTTTACTAGACTGCATTGTGGTTTGTGGCTCAATATCATGTAATGCATGTCTTTTAACAACAGTAGTCAAGTCTTCCAATGTACTTGTTAGTGAACCCCAATAGATAGCTTTATTTTCTCTACGTTTCCTCAAATTTTTAATGCATATATTTTACAACTTTTGAAGTAAAGTATTCTAATGACTTGCTTATGACACCCCATAGAATATATCATGTTTAGTACCTTGGACATTGTAGCTTATTTACTTAAATCTCTGATATATTTTGTGTCATTTGTGTTCAGACTGGGTAGCTCAGTTGGTAGAGTGTTGGTCTTGCACTATCAATGTACACCTCACATAGGTTCGAATCCCATGTAAGTTTGTTTTTATTTTACTAGTCTGCATTGTGGTTTGTGGCTCAATACCATGTAATGCATATCTTTTAACAACAGTAGTCAAGTCTTCCAATGTACTTGTTAATGAAACCCAATAGATAGCTTTATTTTCTCTTTGTTTCCTCAAATTTTTAATGCATATCTTTTACAACTTTTGTAGTAAAGTATTCTAATGACTTGCTTATGACACCCCATAGAATATATCATGTTTAGTACCTTGGACATTGTAGCTTATTTACTTAAGTCTCTTATATATTTGGTCCATTTGTGTTCAGACTGGGTAGCTCATTTGGTAGAGTGTTAGTCTTGCACTATCAATGTACACCTCACATAAGTTTGAATCCCATGTAATTTTGTTTTTATTTTACTAGTCTGCATTGTGGTTTGTGGCTCAATATCATGTAATGCATGTCTTTTAACAACAGTAGTCAAGTCTTCCAATGTACTTGTTAATGAAACCCAATAGATAGCTTTATTTTCTCTTTGTTTCCTCAAATTTTTAATGCATATCTTTTACAACTTTTGTAGTAAAGTATTCTAATGACTTGCTTATGACACCCCATAGAATATATCATGTTTAGTACCTTGGACATTGTAGCTTATTTACTTAAGTCTCTTATATATTTGGCCCATTTGTGTTTAGACTGGGTAGCTCTGTTGGTAGAGTGTTAGTCTGGTACTATCAATGTACACCTCACATAAGTTCGAATCCCATGTAAGTTTGTTTTTATTTTACTAGTCTGCATTGTGGTTTGTGGCTCAATACCATGTAATGCATATCTTTTAACAACAGTAGTCAAGTCTTCCAATGTACTTGTTAATGAAACCCAATAGATAGCTTTATTTTCTCTTTGTTTCCTCAAATTTTTAATGCATATCTTTTACAACTTTTGTAGTAAAGTATTCTAATGACTTGCTTATGACACCCCATAGAATATATCATGTTTAGTACCTTGGACATTGTAGCTTATTTACTTAAGTCTCTTATATATTTGGTCCATTTGTGTTCAGACTGCGTAGCTCATTTGGTAGAGTGTTAGTCTTGCACTATCAATGTACACCTCACATAATTTCGAATCTTATGTAAGTTTGTTTTTATTTTATAAGTCTGCATTGTGGTTTGTGGCTCAATATCATGTAATGCATATCTTTTAACAACAGTAGTCAAGTCTTCCAATGTACTTGTTAGTGAACCCCAATAGATAGCTTTATTTTCTCTATGTTTCCTCAAATTTTTAATGCATATCTTTTACAACTTTTGTAGTAAAGTATTCTAATGACTTGATTATGACACCCCATAGAATATATCATGTTTAGTACCTTGGACATTGTAGCTTATTTACTTAAATCTCTGATATATTTTGTGCTATTTGTGTTCAGACTGTGTAGCTCAGTTGGTAGAGTGTTAGTCTGGTACTATCAATGTACACCTCACATAAGTTCGAATCCCATGTAAGTTTGTTTCTATTTTACTAGACTGCATTGTGGTTTGTGGCTCAATATCATGTAATGCATGTCTTTTAACAACAGTAGTCAAGTCTTCCAATGTACTTGTTAGTGAACCCCAATAGATAGCTTTATTTTCTCTACGTTTCCTCAAATTTTTAATGCATATCTTTTACAACTTTTGAAGTAAAGTATTCTAATGACTTGCTTATGACACCCCATAGAATATATCATGTTTAGTACCTTGGACATTGTAGCTTATTTACTTAAATCTCTGATATATTTTGTGTAATTTGTGTTCAGACTGGGTAGCTCAGTTGGTAGAGTGTTGGTCTTGCACTATCAATGTACACCTCACATAGGTTCGAATCCCATGTAAGTTTGTTTTTATTTTTCTAGTCTGCATTGTGGTTTGTGGCTCAATACCATGTAATGCATATCTTTTAACAACAGTAGTCAAGTCTTCCAATGTACTTGTTAATGAAACCCAATAGATAGCTTTATTTTCTCTTTGTTTCCTCAAATTTTTAATGCATATCTTTTACAACTTTTGTAGTAAAGTATTCTAATGACTTGCTTATGACACCCCATAGAATATATCATGTTTAGTACCTTGGACATTGTAGCTTATTTACTTAAGTCTCTTATATATTTGGTCCATTTGTGTTCAGACTGGGTAGCTCATTTGGTAGAGTGTTAGTCTTGCACTATCAATGTACACCTCACATAATTTCGAATCTTATGTAAGTTTGTTTTTATTTTATAAGTCTGCATTGTGGTTTGTGGCTCAATATCATGTAATGCATATCTTTTAACAACAGTAGTCAAGTCTTCCAATGTACTTGTTAGTGAACCCCAATAGATAGCTTTATTTTCTCTATGTTTCCTCAAATTTTTAATGCATATCTTTTACAACTTTTGTAGTAAAGTATTCTAATGACTTGATTATGACACCCCATAGAATATATCATGTTTAGTACCTTGGACATTGTAGCTTATTTACTTAAATCTCTGATATATTTTGTGCTATTTATGTTCAGACTGTGTAGCTCAGTTGGTAGAGTGTTAGTCTGGTACTATCAATGTACACCTCACATAAGTTCGAATCCCATGTAAGTTTGTTTCTATTTTACTAGACTGCATTGTGGTTTGTGGCTCAATATCATGTAATGCATGTCTTTTAACAACAGTAGTCAAGTCTTCCAATGTACTTGTTAGTGAACCCCAATAGATAGCTTTATTTTCTCTACGTTTCCTCAAATTTTTAATGAATATCTTTTACAACTTTTGAAGTAAAGTATTCTAATGACTTGCTTATGACACCCCATAGAATATATCATGTTTAGTACCTTGGACATTGTAGCTTATTTACTTAAATCTCTGATATATTTTGCATCATTTGTGTTCAGACTGGGTAGCTCAGTTGGTAGAGTGTTGGTCTTGCACTATCAATGTACACCTCACATAGGTTCGAATCCCATGTAAGTTTGTTTTTATTTTACTAGTCTGCATTGTGGTTTGTGGCTCAATACCATGTAATGCATATCTTTTAACAACAGTAGTCAAGTCTTCCAATGTACTTGTTAATGAAACCCAATAGATAGCTTTATTTTCTCTTTGTTTCCTCAAATTTTTAATGCATATCTTTTACAACTTTTGTAGTAAAGTATTCTAATGACTTGCTTATGACACCCCATAGAATATATCATGTTTAGTACCTTGGACATTGTAGCTTATTTACTTAAGTCTCTTATATATTTGGTCCATTTGTGTTCAGACTGGGTAGCTCATTTGGTAGAGTGTTAGTCTTGCATTATCAATGTACACCTCACATAATTTCGAATCTTATGTAAGTTTGTTTTTATTTTATAAGTCTGCATTGTGGTTTGTGGCTCAATATCATGTAATGCATGTCTTTTAACAACAGTAGTCAAGTCTTCCAATGTACTTGTTAGTGAACCCCAATAGATAGCTTTATTTTCTCTGTTTCCTCAAATTTTTAATGCATATCTTTTACAACTTTTGTAGTAAAGTATTCTAATGACTTGCTTATGACACCCCATAGAATATATCATGTTTAGTACCTTGGACATTGTAGCTTATTTACTTAAGTCTCTTATATATTTGGTCTAATTTGTGTTCAGACTGGGTAGCTGATTTGGTAGAGTGTTAGTCTTGCACTATCAATGTACACCTCACATAAGTTCGAATCTCATGTAAGTTTGTTTTTATTTTACTAGTCTGCATTGTGGTTTGTGGCTCAATACCATGTAATGCATATCTTTTAACAACAGTAGTCAAGTCTTCCAATGTACTTGTTAGTGAAACCCAATAGATAGCTTTATTTTCTCTTTGTTTCCTCAAATTTTTAATGCATATATTTTACAACTTTTGTAGTAAAGTATTCTAATGACTTGCTTATGACACCCCATAGAATATATCATGTTTAGTACCTTGGACATTGTAGCTTATTTACTTAAGTCTCTTATATATTTGGTTCATTTGTGTTCAGACTGGGTAGCTCATTTGGTAGAGTGTTAGTCTTGCACTATCAATGTACACCTCACATAAGTTCGAATCCCTTGTAAGTTTGTTTTTATTTTACTAGTGTGGTTTGTGGCTCAATACCATGTAATGCATGTCTTTTAACAACAGTAGTCAAGTCTTCCAATGTACTTGTTAGTGAACCCCAATAGATAGCTTTATTTTCTCTACGTTTCCTCAAATTTTTAATGCATATCTTTTACAACTTTTGTAGTAAAGTATTCTAATGACTTGATTATGACACCCCATAGAATATATCATGTTTAGTACCTTTGACATTGTAGCTTATTTACTTAAATCTCTGATATATTTTGTGCCATTTGTGTTCAGACTGGGTAGCTCAGTTGGTAGGCTGTTGGTATTGCACTATCAATGTACTTCTCACATAGGTTCGAATCCCATGTAAGTCTGTTTTTATTTTACTAGTCTGGTTTGTGGCTCAATACCATGTAATGCATATCTTTTAACAACAGTAGTCAAGTCTTCCAATGTACTTGTTAGTGAAACCCAATAGATAGCTTTATTTTCTCTACGTTTCCTCAAATTTTTAATGCATATCTTTTACAACTTTTGTAGTAAAGTATTCTAATGACTTGATTATGATACCCCATATCATGTTTAGTACCTTGGACATTGTAGCTTATTTACTTAAATCTCTGATATATTTTGTGCCATTTGTGTTCAGACTGGGTAGCTCAGTTGGTAGGCTGTTGGTCTTGCACTATCAATGTACTCCTCACATAGGTTCGAATCCCATGTAAGTTTGTTTTTATTTTACTAGTCTGCATTGTGGTTTGTGGCTCAATACCATGTAATGCATATCTTTTAACAACAGTAGTCAAGTCTTCCAATGTACTTGTTAGTGAAACCCAATAGATAGCTTTATTTTCTCTTTGTTTCCTCAATTTTTTAATGCATATCTTTTATAACTTTTTTAGTAAAGTATTCTAATGACTTGCTTATGACACCCCATAGAATATATCATGTTTAGTACCTTGGACATTGTAGCTTATTTACTTAAATCTCTGATATATTTGGTTCCATTTGTGTTCAGACTGGGTAGCTCAGTTGGTAGAGTGTTGGTCTTGCACTACCAATGTACACCTCACATAGGTTCGAATCCCATTTGAGTTTGTTTTTATTTTACTAGTCTGCATTGTGGTTTGTGGCTCAATACCATGTAATGCATATCTTTTAACAACAGTAGTCAAGTCTTCCAATGTACTTGTTAATGAAACCCAATAGATAGCTTTATTTTCTCTTTGTTTCCTCAAATTTTTAATGCATATCTTTTACAACTTTTGTAGTAAAGTATTCTAATGACTTGCTTATGACACCCCATAGAATAAATCATGTTTAGTACCTTGGACATTGTAGCTTATTTACTTAAGTCTCTTATATATTTAGTCCATTTGTGTTCAGACTGGGTAGCTCAGTTGGTAGAGTGTTAGTCTGGCACTATCAATGTACACCTCACATAAGTTCGAATCCCATGTAAGTTTGTTTTTATTTTACTAGACTGCATTGTGGTTTGTGGCTCAATATCATGTAATGCATGTCTTTTAACAACAGTAGTCAAGTCTTCCAATGTACTTGTTAGTGAACCCCAATAGATAGCTTTATTTTCTCTACGTTTCCTCAAATTTTTAATGCATATCTTTTACAACTTTTGAAGTAAAGTATTCTAATGACTTGCTTATGACACCCCATAGAATATATCATGTTTAGTACCTTGGACATTGTAGCTTATTTACTTAAATCTCTGATATATTTTGTGTCATTTGTGTTCAGACTGGGTAGCTCAGTTGGTAGAGTGTTGGTCTTGCACTATCAATGTACACCTCACATAGGTTCGAATCCCATGTAAGTTTGTTTTTATTTTACTAGTCTGCATTGTGGTTTGTGGCTCAATACCATGTAATGCATATCTTTTAACAACAGTAGTCAAGTCTTCCAATGTACTTGTTAATGAAACCCAATAGATAGCTTTATTTTCTCTTTGTTTCCTCAAATTTTTAATGCATATCTTTTACAACTTTTGTAGTAAAGTATTCTAATGACTTGCTTATGACACCCCATAGAATATATCATGTTTAGTACCTTGGACATTGTAGCTTATTTACTTAAGTCTCTTATATATTTGGTCTAATTTGTGTTCAGACTGGGTAGCTGATTTGGTAGAGTGTTAGTCTTGCACTATCAATGTACACCTCACATAAGTTCGAATCTCATGTAAGTTTGTTTTTATTTTACTAGTCTGCATTGTGGTTTGTGGCTCAATACCATGTAATGCATATCTTTTAACAACAGTAGTCAAGTCTTCCAATGTACTTGTTAGTGAAACCCAATAGATAGCTTTATTTTCTCTTTGTTTCCTCAAATTTTTAATGCATATATTTTACAACTTTTGTAGTAAAGTATTCTAATGACTTGCTTATGACACCCCATAGAATATATCATGTTTAGTACCTTGGACATTGTAGCTTATTTACTTAAGTCTCTTATATATTTGGTTCATTTGTGTTCAGACTGGGTAGCTCATTTGGTAGAGTGTTAGTCTTGCACTATCAATGTACACCTCACATAAGTTCGAATCCCTTGTAAGTTTGTTTTTATTTTACTAGTGTGGTTTGTGGCTCAATACCATGTAATGCATGTCTTTTAACAACAGTAGTCAAGTCTTCCAATGTACTTGTTAGTGAACCCCAATAGATAGCTTTATTTTCTCTACGTTTCCTCAAATTTTTAATGCATATCTTTTACAACTTTTGTAGTAAAGTATTCTAATGACTTGATTATGACACCCCATAGAATATATCATGTTTAGTACCTTGGACATTGTAGCTTATTTACTTAAATCTCTGATATATTTTGTGCCATTTGTGTTCAGACTGGGTAGCTCAGTTGGTAGGCTGTTGGTCTTGCACTATCAATGTACTCCTCACATAGGTTCGAATCCCATGTAAGTTTGTTTTTATTTTACTAGTCTGGTTTGTGGCTCAATACCATGTAATGCATATCTTTTAACAACAGTAGTCAAGTCTTCCAATGTACTTGTTAGTGAAACCCAATAGATAGCTTTATTTTCTCTACGTTTCCTCAAATTTTTAATGCATATCTTTTACAACTTTTGTAGTAAAGTATTCTAATGACTTGCTTATGACACCCCATAGAATATATCATGTTTAGTACCTTGGACATTGTAGCTTATTTACTTAAGTCTCTTATATATTTGGTTCATTTGTGTTCAGACTGGGTAGCTCATTTGGTAGAGTGTTAGTCTTGCACTATCAATGTACACCTCACATAAGTTCGAATCCCTTGTAAGTTTGTTTTTATTTTACTAGTGTGGTTTGTGGCTCAATACCATGTAATGCATGTCTTTTAACAACAGTAGTCAAGTCTTCCAATGTACTTGTTAGTGAACCCCAATAGATAGCTTTATTTTCTCTACGTTTCCTCAAATTTTTAATGCATATATTTTACAACTTTTGTAGTAAAGTATTCTAATGACTTGATTATGATACCCCATAGAATATATCATGTTTAGTACCTTGGACATTGTAGCTTATTTACTTAAATCTCTGATATATTTTGTGCCATTTGTGTTCAGACTGGGTAGCTCAGTTGGTAGGCTGTTGGTCTTGCACTATCAATGTACTCCTCACATAGGTTCGAATCCCATGTAAGTTTGTTTTTATTTTACTAGTCTGCATTGTGGTTTGTGGCTCAATACCATGTAATGCATATCTTTTAACAACAGTAGTCAAGTCTTCCAATGTACTTGTTAGTGAAACCCAATAGATAGCTTTATTTTCTCTTTGTTTCCTCAATTTTTTAATGCATATCTTTTACAACTTTTTTAGTAAAGTATTCTAATGACTTGCTTATGACACCCCATAGAATATATCATGTTTAGTACCTTGGACATTGTAGCTTATTTACTTAAATCTCTGATATATTTGGTTCCATTTGTGTTCAGACTGGGTAGCTCAGTTGGTAGAGTGTTGGTCTTGCACTACCAATGTACACCTCACATAGGTTCGAATCCCATTTGAGTTTGTTTTTATTTTACTAGTCTGCATTGTGGTTTGTGGCTCAATACCATGTAATGCATATCTTTTAACAACAGTAGTCAAGTCTTCCAATGTACTTGTTAATGAAACCCAATAGATAGCTTTATTTTCTCTTTGTTTCCTCAAATTTTTAATGCATATCTTTTACAACTTTTGTAGTAAAGTATTCTAATGACTTGATTATGATACCCCATAGAATATATCATGTTTAGTACCTTGGACATTGTAGCTTATTTACTTAAATCTCTGATATATTTTGTGCCATTTGTGTTCAGACTGGGTAGCTCAGTTGGTAGGCTGTTGGTCTTGCACTATCAATGTACTCCTCACATAGGTTCGAATCCCATGTAAGTTTGTTTTTATTTTACTAGTCTGCATTGTGGTTTGTGGCTCAATACCATGTAATGCATATCTTTTAACAACAGTAGTCAAGTCTTCCAATGTACTTGTTAGTGAAACCCAATAGATAGCTTTATTTTCTCTTTGTTTCCTCAATTTTTTAATGCATATCTTTTACAACTTTTTTAGTAAAGTATTCTAATGACTTGCTTATGACACCCCATAGAATATATCATGTTTAGTACCTTGGACATTGTAGCTTATTTACTTAAATCTCTGATATATTTGGTTCCATTTGTGTTCAGACTGGGTAGCTCAGTTGGTAGAGTGTTGGTCTTGCACTACCAATGTACACCTCACATAGGTTCGAATCCCATTTGAGTTTGTTTTTATTTTACTAGTCTGCATTGTGGTTTGTGGCTCAATACCATGTAATGCATATCTTTTAACAACAGTAGTCAAGTCTTCCAATGTACTTGTTAATGAAACCCAATAGATAGCTTTATTTTCTCTTTGTTTCCTCAAATTTTTAATGCATATCTTTTACAACTTTTGTAGTAAAGTATTCTAATGACTTGCTTATGACACCCCATAGAATATATCATGTTTAGTACCTTGGACATTGTAGCTTATTTACTTAAGTCTCTTATATATTTAGGCCATTTGTGTTCAGACTGGGTAGCTCAGTTGGTAGAGTGTTAGTCTGGCACTATCAATGTACACCTCACATAAGTTCGAATCCCATGTAAGTTTGTTTTTATTTTACTAGACTGCATTGTGGTTTGTGGCTCAATACCATGTAATGCATATCTTTTAACAACAGTAGTCAAGTCTTCCAATGTACTTGTTAATGAAACCCAATAGATAGCTTTATTTTCTCTACGTTTCCTCAAATTTTTAATGCATATCTTTTACAACTTTTGTAGTAAAGTATTCTAATGACTTGCTTATGACACCCCATAGAATATATCATGTTTAGTACCTTGGACATTGTAGCTTATTTACTTAAGTCTCTTATATATTTGGTCTAATTTGTGTTCAGACTGGGTAGCTCATTTGGTAGAGTGTTAGTCTTGCACTATTAATGTACACCTCACATAAGTTCGAATCTCATGTAAGTTTGTTTTTATTTTACTAGTCTGCATTGTGGTTTGTGGCTCAATACCATGTAATGCATATCTTTTAACAACAGTAGTCAAGTCTTCCAATGTACTTGTTAGTGAAACCCAATAGATAGCTTTATTTTCTCTTTGTTTCCTCAAATTTTTAATGCATATATTTTACAACTTTTGTAGTAAAGTATTCTAATGACTTGCTTATGACACCCCATAGAATATATCATGTTTAGTACCTTGGACATTGTAGCTTATTTACTTAAGTCTCTTATATATTTGGTTCATTTGTGTTCAGACTGGGTAGCTCATTTGGTAGAGTGTTAGTCTTGCACTATCAATGTACACCTCACATAAGTTTGAATCTCATGTGAGTTTGTTTTTATTTTACTAGTCTGCATTGTGGTTTGTGGCTCAATACCATGTAATGCATATCTTTTAACAACAGTAGTCAAGTCTTCCAATGTACTTGTTAGTGAACCCCAATAAATAGCTTTATTTTCTCTACGTTTCCTCAAATTTTTAATGCATATCTTTTACAACTTTTGTAGTAAAGTATTCTAATGACTTGATTATGACACCCCATAGAATATATCATGTTAAGTACCTTGGACATTGTAGCTTATTTACTTAAATCTCTGATATATTTTGTGCCATTTGTGTTCAGACTTGGTAGCTCAGTTGGTAGGCTGTTGGTCTTGCACTATCAATGTACTCCTCATATAGGTTCGAATCCCATGTAAGTTTGTTTTTATTTTACTAGTCTGGTTTGTGGCTCAATACCATGTAATGCATATCTTTTAACAACAGTAGTCAAGTCTTCCAATGTACTTGTTAGTGAAACCCAATAGATAGCTTTATTTTCTCTTTGTTTCCTCAAATTTTTAATGCATATCTTTTACAACTTTTGTAGTAAAGTATTCTAATGACTTGATTATGACACCCCATAGAATATATCATGTTTAGTACCTTGGACATTGAAGCTTATTTACTTAAATCTCTGATATATTTTGTGTCATTTGTGTTCAGACTGGGTAGCTCAGTTGGTAGACTGTTGGTCTTGCACTATCAATGTACTCCTCACACAGGTTCAAATCCCATGTAAGTTTGTTTTTATTTTACTAGTCTGCATTGTGGTTTGTGGCTCAATACCATGTAATGCATATCTTTTAACAACAGTAGTCAAGTCTTCCAATGTACTTGTTAGTGAAACCCAATAGATAGCTTTATTTTCTCTTTGTTTCCTCAAATTTTTAATGCATATCTTTTACAACTTTTGTAGTAAAGTATTCTAATGACTTGCTTATGACACACCATAGAATATATCATGTTAAGTACCTTGGACATTGTAGCTTATTTACTTAAGTCTCTTATATATTTGGTTCATTTGTGTTCAGACTGGGTAGCTCATTTGGTAGAGTGTTAGTCTTGCACTATCAATGTACACCTCACATAAGTTCGAATCCCTTGTAAGTTTGTTTTTATTTTACTAGTGTGGTTTGTGGCTCAATACCATGTAATGCATGTCTTTTAACAACAGTAGTCAAGTCTTCCAATGTACTTGTTAGTGAACCCCAATAGATAGCTTTATTTTCTCTACGTTTCCTCAAATTTTTAATGCATATCTTTTACAACTTTTGTAGTAAAGTATTCTAATGACTTGATTATGACACCCCATAGAATATATCATGTTTAGTACCTTGGACATTGTAGCTTATTTACTTAAATCTCTGATATATTTTGTGCCATTTGTGTTCAGACTGGGTAGCTCAGTTGGTAGGCTGTTGGTCTTGCACTATCAATGTACTCCTCACATAGGTTCGAATCCCATGTAAGTTTGTTTTTATTTTACTAGTCTGCATTGTGGTTTGTGGCTCAATACCATGTAATGCATATCTTTTAACAACAGTAGTCAAGTCTTCCAATGTACTTGTTAGTGAAACCCAATAGATAGCTTTATTTTCTCTTTGTTTCCTCAATTTTTTAATGCATATCTTTTACAACTTTTTTAGTAAAGTATTCTAATGACTTGCTTATGACACCCCATAGAATATATCATGTTTAGTACCTTGGACATTGTAGCTTATTTACTTAAATCTCTGATATATTTGGTTCCATTTGTGTTCAGTCTGGGTAGCTCAGTTGGTAGAGTGTTGGTCTTGCACTATCAATGTACACCTCACATAGGTTCGAATCCCGTGTAAGTTTGTTTTTATTTTACTAGTCTGCATTGTGGTTTGTGGCTCAATACCATGTAATGCATATCTTTTAACAACAGTAGTCAAGTCTTCCAATGTACTTGTTAATGAAACCCAATAGATAGCTTTATTTTGTCTTTGTTTCCTCAAATTTTTAATGCATATCTTTTACAACTTTTGTAGTAAAGTATTCTAATGACTTGCTTATGACACCCCATAGAATATATCATGTTTAGTACCTTGGACATTGTAGCTTATTTACTTAAGTCTCTTATATATTTGGTTCATTTGTGTTCAGACTGGGTAGCTCATTTGGTAGAGTGTTAGTCTTGCATTATCAATGTACACCTCACATAATTTCGAATCTTATGTAAGTTTGTTTTTATTTTATAAGTCTGCATTGTGGTTTGTGGCTCAATATCATGTAATGCATGTCTTTTAACAACAGTAGTCAAGTCTTCCAATGTACTTGTTAGTGAACCCCAATAGATAGCTTTATTTTCTCTATGTTTCCTCAAATTTTTAATGCATATCTTTTACAACTTTTGTAGTAAAGTATTCTAATGACTTGATTATGACACCCCATAGAATATATCATGTTTAGTACCTTGGACATTGTAGCTTATTTACTTAAATCTCTGATATATTTTGTGCTATTTGTGTTCAGACTGTGTAGCTCAGTTGGTAGACTGTTGGTCTTGCACTATCAATGTACTACTCACATAGGTTCGAATCCCATGTAAGTTTGTTTTATTTTACTAGTCTGCATTGTGGTTTGTGGCTCAATACCATGTAATGCATATCTTTTAACAACAGTAGTCAAGTCTTCCAATGTACTTGTTAGTGAAACCCAATAGATTGCTTTATTTTCTCTTTGTTTCCTCAAATTTTTAATGCATATCTTTTACAACTTTTGTAGTAAAGTATTCTAATGACTTGCTTATGACACCCCATAGAATATATCATGTTTAGTACCTTGGACATTGTAGCTTATTTACTTAAATCTCTGATATATTTGGTGCCATTTATGTTCAGACTGGGTAGCTCAGTTGGTAGAGTGTAGGTCTTGCACTATCAATGTACACGTCACATAGGTTCGAATCCCATGTAAGTTTGTATTTATTTTACTAGTCTGAATTGTGGTTTGTGGCTCAATACCATGTAATGCATATCTTTTAACAACAGTAGTCAAGTCTTCCAATGTACTTGTTAATGAAACCCAATAGATAGCTTTATTTTCTCTTTGTTTCCTCAAATTTTTAATGCATATCTTTTACAACTTTTGTAGTAAAGTATTCTAATGACTTGCTTATGACACCCCATAGAATATATCATGTTTAGTACCTTGGACATTGTAGCTTATTTACTTAAGTCTCTTATATATTTGGTCTAACTTGTGTTCAGACTGGGTAGCTGATTTGGTAGAGTGTTAGTCTTGCACTATCAATGTACACCTCACATAAGTTCGAATCTCATGTAAGTTTGTTTTTATTTTACTAGTCTGCATTGTGGTTTGTGGCTCAATACCATGTAATGCATATCTTTTAACAACAGTAGTCAAGTCTTCCAATGTACTTGTTAGTGAAACCCAATAGATAGCTTTATTTTCTCTTTGTTTCCTCAAATTTTTAATGCATATATTTTACAACTTTTGTAGTAAAGTATTCTAATGACTTGCTTATGACACCCCATAGAATATATCATGTTTAGTACCTTGGACATTGTAGCTTATTTACTTAAGTCTCTTATATATTCGGTTCATTTGTGTTCAGACTGGGTAGCTCATTTGGTAGAGTGTTAGTCTTGCACTATCAATGTACACCTCACATAAGTTCGAATCCCTTGTAAGTTTGTTTTTATTTTACTAGTGTGGTTTGTGGCTCAATACCATGTAATGCATGTCTTTTAACAACAGTAGTCAAGTCTTCCAATGTACTTGTTAGTGAACCCCAATAGATAGCTTTATTTTCTCTACGTTTCCTCAAATTTTTAATGCATATCTTTTACAACTTTTGTAGTAAAGTATTCTAATGACTTGATTATGACACCCCATAGAATATATCATGTTTAGTACCTTGGACATTGTAGCTTATTTACTTAAATCTCTGATATATTTTGTGCCATTTGTGTTCAGACTGGGTAGCTCAGTTGGTAGGCTGTTGGTCTTGCACTATCAATGTACTCCTCACATAGGTTCGAATCCCATGTAAGTTTGTTTTTATTTTACTAGTCTGGTTTGTGGCTCAATACCATGTAATGCATATCTTTTAACAACAGTAGTCAAGTCTTCCAATGTACTTGTTAGTGAAACCCAATAGATAGCTTTATTTTCTCTACGTTTCCTCAAATTTTTAATGCATATCTTTTACAACTTTTGTAGTAAAGTATTCTAATGACTTGCTTATGACACCCCAAAGAATATATCATGTTTAGTACCTTGGACATTGTAGCTTATTTACTTAAGTCTCTTATATATTTGGTTCATTTGTGTTCAGACTGGGTAGCTCATTTGGTAGAGTGTTAGTCTTGCACTATCAATGTACACCTCACATAAGTTCGAATCCCTTGTAAGTTTGTTTTTATTTTACTAGTGTGGTTTGTGGCTCAATACCATGTAATGCATGTCTTTTAACAACAGTAGTCAAGTCTTCCAATGTACTTGTTAGTGAACCCCAATAGATAGCTTTATTTTCTCTACGTTTCCTCAAATTTTTAATGCATATCTTTTACAACTTTTGTAGTAAAGTATTCTAATGACTTGATTATGATACCCCATAGAATATATCATGTTTAGTACCTTGGACATTGTAGCTTATTTACTTAAATCTCTGATATATTTTGTGCCATTTGTGTTCAGACTGGGTAGCTCAGTTGGTAGGCTGTTGGTCTTGCACTATCAATGTACTCCTCACATAGGTTCGAATCCCATGTAAGTTTGTTTTTATTTTACTAGTCTGCATTGTGGTTTGTAGCTCAATACCATGTAATGCATATCTTTTAACAACAGTAGTCAAGTCTTCCAATGTACTTGTTAGTGAAACCCAATAGATAGCTTTATTTTCTCTTTGTTTCCTCAATTTTTTAATGCATATCTTTTACAACTTTTTTAGTAAAGTATTCTAATGACTTGCTTATGACACCCCATAGAATATATCATGTTTAGTACCTTGGACATTGTAGCTTATTTACTTAAATCTCTGATATATTAGGTTCCATTTGTGTTCAGACTGGGTAGCTCAGTTGGTAGAGTGTTGGTCTTGCACTACCAATGTACACCTCACATAGGTTCGAATCCCATTTGAGTTTGTTTTTATTTTACTAGTCTGCATTGTGGTTTGTGGCTCAATACCATGTAATGCATATCTTTTAACAACAGTAGTCAAGTCTTCCAATGTACTTGTTAATGAAACCCAATAGATAGCTTTATTTTCTCTTTGTTTCCTCAAATTTTTAATGCATATCTTTTACAACTTTTGTAGTAAAGTATTCTAATGACTTGCTTATGACACCCCATAGAATATATCATGTTAAGTACCTTGGACATTGTAGCTTATTTACTTAAGTCTCTTATATATTTAGTCCATTCGTGTTCAGACTGGGTAGCTCAGTTGGTAGAGTGTTAGTCTGGCACTATCAATGTACACCTCACATAAGTTCGAATCCCATGTAAGTTTGTTTTTATTTTACTAGACTGCATTGTGGTTTGTGGCTCAATATCATGTAATGCATGTCTTTTAACAACAGTAGTCAAGTCTTCCAATGTACTTGTTAGTGAACCCCAATAGATAGCTTTATTTTCTCTACGTTTCCTCAAATTTTTAATGCATATCTTTTACAACTTTTGAAGTAAAGTATTCTAATGACTTGCTTATGACACCCCATAGAATATATCATGTTTAGTACCTTGGACATTGTAGCTTATTTACTTAAATCTCTGATATATTTTGTGTCGTTTGTGTTCAGACTGGGTAGCTCAGTTGGTAGAGTGTTGGTCTTGCACTATCAATGTACACCTCACATAGGTTCGAATCCCATGTAAGTTTGTTTTTATTTTACTAGTCTGCATTGTGGTTTGTGGCTCAATACCATGTAATGCATATCTTTTAACAACAGTAGTCAAGTCTTCCAATGTACTTGTTAATGAAATCCAATAGATAGCTTTATTTTCTCTTTGTTTCCTCAAATTTTTAATGCATATCTTTTACAACTTTTGTAGTAAAGTATTCTAATGACTTGCTTATGACACCCCATAGAATATATCATGTTTAGTACCTTGGACATTGTAGCTTATTTACTTAAGTCTCTTATATATTTGGTCCATTTGTGTTCAGACTGGGTAGCTCATTTGGTAGAGTGTTAGTCTTGCACTATCAATGTACACCTCACATAAGTTTGAATCCCATGTAATTTTGTTTTTATTTTACTAGTCTGCATTGTGGTTTGTGGCTCAATATCATGTAATGCATGTCTTTTAACAACAGTAGTCAAGTCTTCCAATGTACTTGTTAATGAAACCCAATAGATAGCTTTATTTTCTCTTTGTTTCCTCAAATTTTTAATGCATATCTTTTACAACTTTTGTAGTAAAGTATTCTAATGACTTGCTTATGACACCCCATAGAATATATCATGTTTAGTACCTTGGACATTGTAGCTTATTTACTTAAGTCTCTTATATATTTGGTCTAATTTGTGTTCAGACTGGGTAGCTCATTTGGTAGAGTGTTAGTCTTGCACTATCAATGTACACCTCACATAAGTTCGAATCTCATGTAAGTTTGTTTTTATTTTACTAGTCTGCATTGTGGTTTGTGGCTCAATACCATGTAATGCATATCTTTTAACAACAGTAGTCAAGTCTTCCAATGTACTTGTTAGTGAAACCCAATAGATAGCTTTATTTTCTCTTTGTTTCCTCAAATTTTTAATGCATATATTTTACAACTTTTGTAGTAAAGTATTCTAATGACTTGCTTATGACACCCCATAGAATATATCATGTTTAGTACCTTGGACATTGTAGCTTATTTACTTAAATCTCTGATATATTTTGTGCCATTTGTGTTCAGACTGGGTAGCTCAGTTGGTAGGCTGTTGGTCTTGCACTATCAATGTACTCCTCACATAGGTTCGAATCCCATGTAATTTTGTTTTTATTTTACTAGTCTGGTTTGTGGCTCAATACCATGTAATGCATATCTTTTAACAACAGTAGTCAAGTCTTCCAATGTACTTGTTAGTGAAACCCAATAGATAGCTTTATTTTCTCTTTGTTTCCTCAAATTTTTAATGCATATCTTTTACAACTTTTGTAGTAAAGTATTCTAATGACTTGATTATGACACCCCATAGAATATATCATGTTTAGTACCTTGGACATTGTAGCTTATTTACTTAAATCTCTGATATATTTTGTGTCATTTGTGTTCAGACTGGGTAGCTCAGTTGGTAGACTGTTGGTCTTGCACTGTCAATGTACTCCTCACACAGGTTCGAATCCCATGTAAGTTTGTTTTTATTTTACTAGTCTGCATTGTGGTTTGTGGCTCAATACCATGTAATGCATATCTTTTAACAACAGTAGTCAAGTCTTCCAATGTACTTGTTAGTGAAACCCAATAGATAGCTTTATTTTCTCTTTGTTTCCTCAAATTTTTAATGCATATCTTTTACAACTTTTGTAGTAAAGTATTCTAATGACTTGCTGATGACACACCATAGAATATATCATGTTAAGTACCTTGGACATTGTAGCTTATTTACTTAAGTCTCTTATATATTTGGTTCATTTGTGTTCAGACTGGGTAGCTCATTTGGTAGAGTGTTAGTCTTGCACTATCAATGTACACCTCACATAAGTTCGAATCCCTTGTAAGTTTGTTTTTATTTTACTAGTGTGGTTTGTGGCTCAATACCATGTAATGCATGTCTTTTAACAACAGTAGTCAAGTCTTCCAATGTACTTGTTAGTGAACCCCAATAGATAGCTTTATTTTCTCTACGTTTCCTCAAATTTGTAATGCATATCTTTTACAACTTTTGTAGTAAAGTATTCTAATGACTTGATTATGACACCCCATAGAATATATCATGTTTAGTACCTTGGACATTGTAGCTTATTTACTTAAATCTCTGATATATTTTGCACCATTTGTGTTCAGACTGGGTAGCTCAGTTGGTAGGCTGTTGGTCTTGCACTATCAATGTACTCCTCACATAGGTTCGAATCCCATGTAAGTTTGTTTTTATTTTACTAGTCTGCATTGTGGTTTGTGGCTCAATACCATGTAATGCATATCTTTTAACAACAGTAGTCAAGTCTTTCAATGTACTTGTTAGTGAAACCCAATAGATAGCTTTATTTTCTCTTTGTTTCCTCAATTTTTTAATGCATATCTTTTACAACTTTTTTAGTAAAGTATTCTAATGACTTGCTTATGACACCCCATAGAATATATCATGTTTAGTACCTTGGACATTGTAGCTTATTTACTTAAATCTCTGATATATTTGGTTCCATTTGTGTTCAGTCTGGGTAGCTCAGTTGGTAGAGTGTTGGTCTTGCACTATCAATGTACACCTCACATAGGTTCGAATCCCATGTAAGTTTGTTTTTATTTTACTAGTCTACATTGTGGTTTGTGGCTCAATACCATGTAATGCATATCTTTTAACAACAGTAGTCAAGTCTTCCAATGTACTTGTTAATGAAACCCAATAGATAGCTTTATTTTCTCTTTGTTTCCTCAAATTTTTAATGCATATCTTTTACAACTTTTGTAGTAAAGTATTCTAATGACTTGCTTATGACACCCCATAGAATATATCATGTTTAGTACCTTGGACATTGTAGCATATTTACTTAAGTCTCTTATATATTTTGGCCATTTGTGTTCAGACTGGGTAGCTTATTTGGTAGAGTGTTAGTCTTGCACTATCAATGTACACTTCACATAAGTTCGAATCCCATGTAAGTTTGTTTTTATTTTACTAGTCTGCATTGTGGTTTGTGGCTCAATATAATGTAATGCATGTCTTTTAACAACAGTAGTCAAGTCTTCCAATGTACTTGTTAGTGAACCCCAATAGATAGCTTTATTTACTCTGTGTTTCCTCAAATTTTTTATGCATATCTTTTACAACTTTTGTAGTAAAGTATTCTAATGACTTGCTTATGACACACCATAGAATATATAATGTTTATTACCTTGGACATTGTAGCTTATTTACTTAAATCTCTGATATATTTTATGTCATATGTGTTCAGATTGGTTAGCTCAGTTGATAGAGTGTTGGTTTTGCACTATCAATGTACACCTCACATAGGTTCGAATCCCATGTAAGTTTATTTGAATTTTACTAGTCTGCATTGTGGTTTGTGGCTCAATACAATGTAATGCATGTCTTTTAACAACAGTAGTCAAGTCTTCCAATGTACTTGTTAGTGAAACCCAATAGATAGCTTTATTTTCTCTGTGTTTCCTCAAATTTTTAATGCATATCTTTTACAACTTTTGTAGTAAAGTATTCTAATGACTTGCTTATGACACCCCATAAAATATATCATGTTTAGTACCTTGGACATTGTAGCTTATTTACTTAAGTCTCTTATATATTTGGTCCATTCGTGTTCAGACCTAGTAGCTCATTTGGTAGAGTGTTAGTCTTGCACTATTAATGTACACCTCATATAAGTTCGAATCCCATGTAAGTTTGTTTTTATTTTACTAGTCTGCATTGTGGTTTGTGGCTCAATATCATGTAATGCATGTCTTTTAACAACAGTAGTCAAGTCTTCCAATGTACTTGTTAGTGAAACCCAATAGATAGCTTTATTTTCTCTGTTTCCTCAAATTTTTTATGCATATCTTTTACAACTTTTGTAGTAAAGTATTCTAATGACTTGCTTATGACACCCCATAGAATATATCATGTTTAGTACCTTGGACATTGTAGCTTATTTACTTAAATCTCTGATATATTTTGTTTCAATTGTGTTCAGACTGGGTAGCTCAGTTGGTAGAGTGTTGGTCTTGCACTTTCAATGTACACCTCACATAGGTTTGAATCCCATGTAAGTTTATTTGAATTTAACTAGTATGCATTGTGGTTTGTGGCTCAATATCATGTAATGCAAGTCTTCTAACAACGGTAGTCAAGTCTTCCAATGTACTTGTTAGTGAAACCCAATAGATAGCTTTATTTTCTCTTTGTTTCCTCAAATTTTTAATGCATATCTTTTACAACTTTTGTAGTAAAGTATTCTAATGACTTGCTTATGACACCCAATAGAATATATCATATTTAGTACCTTGGACATTGTAGCTTATTTACTTAAATCTCTGATATATTTGGTGCCATTTATGTTCAGACTGGGTAGCTCAGTTGGTAGAGTGTTGGTCTTGCACTATCAATGTACAGTTCACATAGGTTCGAATCCCATGTAAGTTTGTATTTATTTTACTAGTGTGGTTTGTGGCTCAATACCATGTAATGCATATCTTTTAACAACAGTAGTCAAGTCTTCCAATGTACTTGTTAGTGAAACCCAATAGACAGCTTTATTTTCTCTTTGTTTCTTCAAATATTGAATGCGTATGTCTTATAACTTTAGTAGTAAAGTATTCTAATGACTTGCTTATGACACCCCATAGAATATATCATGTTTAGTACCTTGGACGTTGTAGCTTTTTTACTTAAATCTCTGATATATTTTATGTATTTTGTGTGCAGACGGGGTAGCTCAGTAAGTAGAGTGTTGGTCTTGCACTATCAATGTAAACCTCACATAGTTTTGAATACCATGTAATTTTGTTTTTATTTTACTAGTCTGCATTGTGGTTTGTGGCTCAATACCATGTAATGCATGTCTTTTAACAACAGTAGTCAAGTCTTCCAATGTACTTGTTAGTGAAACCCAATAGATAGCTTTATTTTCTCTTTGTTTCTTCAAATATTGAATGCGTATGTCTTATAACTTTAGTAGTAAAGTATTCTAATGACTTGCTTATGACACCCCATAGAATATATCATGTTTAGTACCTTGGACGTTGTAGCTTTTTTACTTAAATCTCTGATATATTTTATGTTTTTTGTGTGCAGACTGGGTAGCTCAGTTGGTAGAGTGTTAGTCTTGCACTATCAATGTACACCTCACATAGGTTCTAATCCCATATAAGTTTGTTTTTATTTTACTAGTCTGCATTGTGGTTTGTGGCTCAATACCATGTAATGCATATCTTTTAACAACAGTAGTCAAGTCTTCCAATGTACTTGTTAGTGAAACCCAATAGACAGCTTTATTTTCTCTTTGTTTCTTCAAATATTGAATGCGTATGTCTTTTAACTTTAGAAGTAAAGTATTCTAATGACTTGCTTATGACACCCCATAGAATATATCATGTTTAGTACCTTGGACGTTGTAGCTTTTTTACTTAAATCTCTGATATATTTAATGTTTTTTGTGTGCAGACTGGGTAGCTCAGTTGGTAGAGTGTTGGTCTTGCACTATCAATGTACACCTCACATAGGTTTGAATCCCATGTAAGCTTATTTTTATTTTACTAGTCTGCATTGTGGTTTGTGGCTCAGTACCATGTAATGCATGTCTTTTAACAACAGTAGTCAAGTCTTCCAATGTACTTGTTAGTGAAACCCAATAGATAGCTTTATTTTCTCTTTGTTTCCTCAAATTTTTAATGCATATCTATTACAACTTTTGTAGTAAAGTATTCTAATGACTTGATTATGACACCCCATAGAATATATCATGTTTAGTTCCTTGGACATTGTAGCTTATTTACTTAAATCTCTGATATATTTTATGCTAATCGTGTTTAGACTGGGTAGCTCAGTTGGTAGAGTGTTGGTCTTGCACTATCAATGTACACCTCACATAGGTTTGAATCCCATGTAAGTTTATTTTTATTTTACTAGTCTGCATTGTGGTTTGTGGCTCAATACCATGTAATGCATGTCTTTTAACAACAGTAGTCAAGTCTTCCAATGTACTTGTTAGTGAAACCCAATAGATAGCTTTATTTTCTCTGTGTTTTCTCAAATTTTTTATGCATATCTTTTACAACTTTTGTAGTAAAGTAGTCTAATGACTTGCTTATGACACCCCATAGAATATATCATGTTTAGTACCTTGGACATTGTAGCTTATTTACCTAAATCTCTGATATATTTTGTTTCATTTGTGTTCAGACTGTGTAGCTCAGTTGTTAGAGTGTTGGTCTTGCACTATCAATGTACTCCTCACATAGATTCGAATCCCATGTAAGTTTATTTGAATTTTACTAGTCTGCATTGTGGTTTGTGGCTCAATACCATGTAATGCATATCTTTTAACAACAGTAGTCAAGTCTTCCAATGTACTTGTTAGTGAAACCCAATAGATAGCTTTATTTCTCTTTGTTTCCTCAAATTTTTAATGCATATCTTTTACAACTTTTGTAGTAAAGTATTCTAATGACTTGCTTATGACACCCCATAGAATATATCATGTTTAGTACCTTGGACGTTGTAGCTTTTTTACTTAAATCTCTGATATATTTTATGTATTTTGTGTGCAGACGGGGTAGCTCAGTAAGTAGAGTGTTGGTCTTGCACTATCAATGTAAACCTCACATAGTTTTGAATCCCAAGTAATTTTGTTTTTATTTTACTAGTCTGCATTGTGGTTTGTGGCTCAATACCAGGTAATGCATATGTCTTTTAACAACAGTAGTCAAGTCTTCCAATGTACTTGTTAGTGAAACCCAATAGATAGCTTTATTTTCTCTTTGTTTCCTCAAATATTAAATGCATATCCTTTACAACTTTTGTAGTAAGGTATTCTAATGACTTGCTTATGACACCCCATAGAATATATCATGTTTAGTACCTTGGACGTTGTAGCTTATTTACTTAAATCTCTGATATATTTTGTGCCATCTGTGTTCAGACTGGGTAGCTCTGTTGGTAGAGTGTTGGTCTTGCACTATCAATATACACCTCACATCGGTTCGAATCCCATGTAAGTATGTTTTTATTTTACTAGTCTGCATTGTGGTTTGTGGCTCAATACCATGTAATGCATATCTTTTAACAACAGTAGTCAAGTCTTCCAATGTACTTGTTAGTGAAACCCAATAGATAGCTTTATTTCTCTTTGTTTCCTCAAATTTTTAATGCATATCTTTTACAACTTTTGTAGTAAAGTATTCTAATGACTTGCTTATGACACCCCATAGAATATATCATGTTTAGTACCTTGGACGTTGTAGCTTTTTTACTTAAAACTCAGATACATTTTATGTATTTTTTGTGCAGACTGGGTAACTCAGTAGGTAAAGTGTTGGTCTTGCACTATCAATGTACACCTCACATAGGTTCAAATCCCATGTAAGTTTATTTTTATTTTACTAGTCTGCATTGTGGTTTGTGGCTCAATACCATGTAATGCATGTCTTTTAACAACAGTAGTCAAGTCTTCATATGTACTTGTTAGTGAAACCCGATAGATTTATTTTCTCTTTGTTTCCTCAAATTTTGAATGCATATCTTTTACAACTTTTGTAGTAAAGTATTCTAATGACTTGCTTATGACACCCCATAGAATATATCATGTTTAGTACCTTGGACATTGTAGCTTATTTACTTAAATCTCTGATATATTGTGGACTATTGGTGTTCAGACTGGGTAGCTCCGTTGGTAGAGTGTTGGTCTTGCACTATCAATGTAAACCTCACATAGATGCGAATCCCATGTAAGTTTATTTTTATTTTACTAGTCTGCATTGTGGTTTGTGGCTCAATACCAGGTAATGCATATGTCTTTTAACAACAGTAGTCAAGTCTTCCAATGTACTTGTTAGTGAAACCCAATAGATAGCTTTATTTTCTCTGTGTTTCCTCAAATTTTTTATGCATATCTTTTACAACTTTTGTAGTAAAGTATTCTAATGACTTGCTTATGACACCCCATAGAATATATCATGTTTAGTACCTTGGACATTGTAGCTTGTTTACTTAAATATCTGATATATTTTGAGTCATTTGTGTTCAGACTGGGTAGCTCAGTAAGTAGAGTGTTGGTCTTGCACTATCAATGTAAACCTCACATAGGTTCAAATCTCATGTAAGTTTTTTTTTATTTTACTAGTCTGCATTGTGCTTTGTGGCTCAATACCATGTAATGCATAACTTTTAACAACAGTAGTCAAGTCTTCCAATGTACTTGTTAGTGAAACCCAATAGACAGCTTTATTTTCTCTTTGTTTCTTCAAATATTGAATGCGTATGTCTTATAACTTTAGTAGTAAAGTATTCTAATGACTTGCTTATGACACCCCATAAAATATATCATGTTTAGTACCTTGGACGTTGTAGCTTTTTTACTTAAATCTCTGATATATTTTATGTATTTTATGTGCAGACGGGGTAGCTCAGTAAGTAGAGTGTTGGTCTTGCACTATCAATGTAAACCTCACATAGTTTTGAATACCATGTAATTTTGTTTTTATTTTACTAGTCTGCATTGTGGTTTGTGGCTCAATACCAGGTAATGCATATGTCTTTTAACAACAGTAGTCAAGTCTTCCAATGTACTTGTTAGTGAAACCCAATAGATAGCTTTATTTTCTCTTTGTTTCCTCAAATTTTTAATGCATATCTATTACAACTTTTGTAGTAAAGTATTCTAATGACTTGATTATGACACCCCATAGAATATATCATGTTTAGTACCTTGGACATTGTAGCTTATTTACTTAAATCTCTGATATATTTGGTACTATTTGTGTTTAGACTGGGTAGCTCAGTTGGTAGAGTATTGGTCTTGCACTATCAATGTACACCTCACATAGGTTTGAATCCCATGTAAGTTTATTTTTATTTTACTAGTCTGCATTGTGGTTTGTGGCTCAATACCATGTAATGCATGTCTTTTAACAACAGTAGTCAAGTCTTCCAATGTACTTGTTAGTGAAACCCAATAGATAGCTTTATTTTCTCTGTGTTTCCTCAAATTTTTTATGCATATCTTTTACAACTTTTGTAGTAAAGTAGTCTAATGACTTGCTTATGACACCCCATAGAATATATCATGTTTAGTACCTTGGACATTGTAGCTTATTTACCTAAATCTCTGATATATTTTGTGTCCTTTGTGTTCAGGCTGTGTAGCTCAGTTGTTAGAGTGTTGGTCTTGCACTATCAATGTACTCCTCACATAGATTCGAATCCCATGTAAGTTTATTTGAATTTTACTAGTCTGCATTGTGGTTTGTGGCTCAATACCATGTAATGCATATCTTTTAACAACAGTAGTCAAGTCTTCCAATGTACTTGTTAGTGAAACCCAATAGATAGCTTTATTTCTCTTTGTTTCCTCAAATTTGTAATGCATATCTTTTACAACTTTTGTAGTAAAGTATTCTAATGACTTGATTATGACACCCCATAGAATATATCATGTTTAGTACCTTGGACGTTGTAGCTTTTTTACTTAAATCTCTGATATATTTTATGTATTTTGTGTGCAGATGGGGTAGCTCAGTAAGTAGAGTGTTGGTCTTGGACTATTAATGTAAACCTCACATAGTTTTGAATACCATGTAATTTTGTTTTTATTTTACTAGTCTGCATTGTGGTTTGTGGCTCAATACCAGGTAATGCATATGTCTTTTAACAACAGTAGTCAAGTCTTCCAATGTACTTGTTAGTGAAACCCAATAGATAGCTTTATTTTCTCTTTGTTTCCTCAAATATTAAATGCATATCCTTTACAACTTTTGTAGTAAAGTATTCTAATGACTTGCTTATGACACCCCATAGAATATATCATGTTTAGTACCTTGGACGTTGTAGCTTATTTACTTAAATCTCTGATATATTTTAAGTTTTTTGTGTGCAGACTGGGTAGCTCCGTTAGTAGAGTGTTGGTCTTGCACTATCAATATACACCTCACATAGGTTCTATTCCCATGTAAGGTTGTTTTTATTTTACTAGTCTGCACTGTGGTTTGTGGCTCAATACCATGTAATGCATATCTTTTAACAACAGTAGTCAAGTCTTCCAATGTACTTGTTAGTGAAACCCAATAGACAGCTTTATTTTCTCTTTGTTTCTTCAAATATTGAATGCGTATGTCTTATAACTTTAGAAGTAAAGTACTCTAATGACTTGCTTATGACACCCCATAGAATATATCATGTTTAGTACCTTGGACGTTGTAGCTTTTTTACTTAAATCTCTGATATATTTTACGTTTTTTGTGTGCAGACTGGGTAGCTCAGTTGGTAGAGTGTTGGTCTTGCACTATCAATGTACACCTCACATAGATTTGAATCCCATGTAAGTTTATTTTTATTTTACTAGTCTGCATTGTGGTTTGAGGCTCAATACCATGTAATGCATGTCTTTTAACAACAGTAGTCAAGTCTTCATATGTACTTGTTAGTGAAACCCAATAGATAGCTTTATTTTCTCTTTGTTTCCTCAAATTTTTAATGCATATCTTTTACAACTTTTGTAGTAAAGTATTCTAATGACTTGATTATGACACCCCATAGAATATATCATGTTTAGTACCTTGGACATTGTAGCTTATTTACTTAAATCTCTGATATATTTGGTACTATTTATGTTTAGACTGGGTAGCTCAGTTGGTAGAGTGTTGGTCTTGCACTATCAATATACACCTCACATCGGTTCGAATCCCATGTAAGTATGTTTTTGTTTTACTAGTCTGCATTGTGGTTTGTCGCTCAATACCATGTATTGCATATCTTTTAACAACAGTAGTCAACTCTTCCAATGTACTTGTTAGTGAAACCCAATAGACAGCTTTATTTTCTCTTTGTTTCTTCAAATATTGAATGCGTATGTCTTATAACTTTAGAAGTAAAGTACTCTAATGACTTGCTTATGACACCCCATAGAATATATCATGTTTAGTACCTTGGACGTTGTAGCTTTTTTACTTAAATCTCTGATATATTTTACGTGTTTTGTGTGCAGACGGGGTAACTCAGTAGGTAGAGTGTTGGTCTTGCGCTATCAATGTACACCTCACATAGGTTCAAATCCCATGTAAGTTCATTTTTATTTTACTAGTCTGCATTGTGGTTTGTGGCTCAATACCATGTAATGCATGTCTTTTAACAACAGTAGTCAAGTCTTCATATGTACTTGTTAGTGAAACCCGATAGCTTTATTTTCTCTTTGTTTCCTCAAATTTTGAATGCATATATTTTACAACTTTTGAAATAAAGTATTCTAATGACTTGCTTATGACACCCCATAGAATATATCATGTTTAGTACCTTGGACATTGTAGCTTATTTACTTAAATCTCTGATATATTTTGGACTATTGGTGTTCAGACTGGGTAGCTCAGTTCGTAGAGTGTTGGTCTTGCACTATCAATGTACACCTCACATAGGTTTGAATCCTATGTAAGTTTGTTTTTATTTTACTAGTCTGCATTGTGGTTTGTGGCTCAATACCAGGTAATGCATATGTCTTTTAACAACAGTAGTCAAGTCTTCCAATGTACTTGTTAGTGAAATTTAATAGACAGCTTTATTTTCTCTTTGTTTCTTCAAATATTGAATGCGTATGTCTTATAACTTTAGTAATAAAGTATTCTAATGACTTGCTTATGACACTCCATAGAATATATCATGTTTAGTACCTTGGACATTGTAGCTTATTTACTTACATCTCTGATATATTTTGTGCCATTTGTGTTCAGACTGGGTAGCGCAGTTGGTAGAGTGTTGGTGTTGTACTATCAATGTACACCTCACATTGATTCGAATCCCATGTAAGTTTATTTTTATTTTACTAGTCTGCATTGTGGTTTGTGGCTCAATACAATGTAATGCATGTCTTTTAACAACAGGTGTCAAGTCTTCCAATGTACTTGTTAGTGAAACCCAATAGATAGCTTTATTTTCTCTTTGTTTCCTCAAATTTTTAATGCATATCTTTTACAACTTTTGTAGTAAAGTATTCTAATGTCTTGCTTATGACACCCCATAGAATATATCATGTTTGGTACCTTGGACATTGTAGCTTATTTACCTAAATCTCTGATATATTTTGTGTCATTTGTGTTCAGACTGGGTAGCTCAGTTGGTAGAGTGTTGGTCTTGCACTATCAATGTACACCTCACATAGGTTCAAATCCCATGTAAGTTTGTTTTTATTTTACTAGTCTGCATTGTGGTTTGTGGCTCAATACCATGTAATGCATATGTATTTTAACAACAGTAGTCAAGTCTTCCAATGTACTTGTTAGTGAAACCCAATAGACAGCTTTATTTTCTCTTTGTTTCTTCAAATATTGAATGCGTATGTCTTATAACTTTAGTAGTAAAGTATTCTAATGACTTGCTTATGACACCCCATAGAATATATCATGTTTAGTACCTTGGACGTTGTAGCTTATTTACTTAAATCTCTGATATATTTTATGTATTTTGGGTGCAGACGGGGTAGCTCAGTAGGTAGAGTGTTGGTCTTGTATTATCAATGTAAACCTCACATAGGTTTGAATACCGTGTAAGTTTATTTGAATTTTACTAGTCTGCATTGTGGTTTGTGGCTCAATACCATGTAATGCATGTCTTGTAACAACAGTAGTCAAGTCTTCCAATGTACTTGTTAGTGAAACCCAATAGATAGCTTTATTTTCTCTTTGTTTCCTCAAATTTTTAATGCATATCTTTTACAACTTTTGTAGTAAAGTATTCTAATGACTTGCTTATGACACCCCATAGAATATATCATGTTTAGTACCTTGGACATTGTAGCTTATTTACTTAAATCTCTGATATATTTTAGACTATTGGTGTTCAGACTGGGTAGCTCAGTTCGTAGAGTGTAGGTCTTGCACTATCAATGTACACCTCCCATAGATTCAAATCCCATGTAAGTTTATTTTACTAGTCTGCATTGTGGTTTGTGGCTCAATACCATGTAATGCATGTCTTTTAACAACAGTAGTCAAGTCTTCCAATGTACTTGTTAGTGAAACCCAATAGACAGCTTTATTTTCTCTTTGTTTCTTCAAATATTGAATGCGTATGTCTTATAACTTTAGTAGTAAAGTATTCTAATGACTTGCTTATGACACTCCATAGAATATAACATGTTTAGTACCTTGGACATTGTAGCTTATTAACTTAAATCTCTGATATTTTTTTTCATTTGTGTTCAGACTGGGTAGCTCAGTTGTTAGAGTGTTGGTCTTGCACTATCAATGTACACCTCACATAGGTTTGAATCCCATGTTAGTTTATTTGAATTTTACTAGTCTGCATTGTGGTTTGTGGCTCAATACCATATAATGCATGTCTTTTAACAACAGTATTCAAGTCTTCCAATGTACTTGTTAGTGAAACCCAATAGATAGCTTTATTTTCTCTTTGTTTCCTCACATTTTTAATGCATATCTTTTACAACTTTTGTAGTAAAGTATTCTAATGACTTGACTATGACACCCCATAGAATATATCATGTTTAGTACCTTGGACATTGTAGCTTATTTACTTACATCTCTGATATATTTTGTGTCATTTGTGTTCAGACTGGGTAGCTCAGTTGGTAGAGTGTTGGTCATGAGCTATCAATGTACACCTCATATAGGTTCGAATTCCATGTAAGTTTGTTTTTATTTTACTAGTCTGCATTGTGGTTTGTGGCTCAATACCATGTAATGCATATGTATTTTAACAACAGTAGTCAAGTCTTCCAATGTACTTGTTAGTGAAACCCAATAGACAGCTTTATTTTCTCTTTGTTTCTTCAAATATTGAATGCGCTTTTCTTATTACTTTAGAAGTAAAGTATTCTAATGACTTGCTTATGACACCCCATAGAATATATCATGTTTAGTACCTTGGACGTTGTAGCTTTTTTACTAAAATCTCTGATATATTTTATGCACCTTGTGTGCAAATGGGGTAGCTCAGTAGGTAGAGTGTTGGTTTTGTACTATCAATGAAAACCTCACATAGGTTCGAATCCCATGTAAGTTTGTTTTTATTTTACTAGTCTGCATTGTGGTTTGTGGCTCAATACCAGGTAATGCATGTCTTTTAACAACAGTAGTCAAGTCTTCCAATGTACTTGTTAGTGAAACCCAATAGATAGCTTTATTTTCTCTGTGTTTCCTCAAATTTTTTATGCATATCTTTTACAACTTTTGTAGTAAAGTATTCTAATGACTTGCTTATGACACCCCATAGAATATATCATATTTAGTACCTTGGACATTGTAGCTCATTTACCTAAATCTCTGATATATTTTGTGTCATTTGTGTTCAGACTGGGTAGCTCAGTTTGTAGAGTGTTTGTCTTGCACTATCAATGTACACCTCACATAGGTTCAAATCCCATGTAAGTTTAATTGAATTTTACTAGTCTGCATTGTGGTTTGTGGCTCAATACCATGTAATGCATGTCTTTTAACAACAGTAGTCAAGTCTTCCAATGTACTTGTTAGTGAACCCCAACAGATAGCTTTATTTTCTCTTTGTTTCCTCAAATTTTTAATGCATATTTTTTACAACTTTTGTAGTAAAGTATTCTAATGACTTGCTTATGACACCCCATAGAATATATCATGTTTAGTACCTTGGACATTGTAGCTTATTTACTTAAATCTCTGATATATTTTGGACGATTGGTGTTCCGACTGGGTAGCTCAGTTAGTAGAGTTTTGGCCTTGCACTATCAATATACACCTCACATAGATTCGAATCCCATGTAAGTTTATTTTACTAGTCTGCATTGTGGTTTGTGGCTCAATACCATGAAATGCATGTCTTTTAACAACAGTAGTCAAGTCTTCCAATGTACTTGTTAGTGAAACCCAATAGATAGCTTTATTTTCTCTGTGTTTCCTCAATTTTTTTATGCATATCTTTTACAACTTTTGTAGTAAAGTAGTCTAATGACTTGCTTATGACACCCCATAGAATATATCATGTTTAGTACCTTGGACATTGTAGCTTATTTACTTAAATCTCTGATATATTTTCTGTCATTCGTGTTCAGACTGGGTAGCTCAGTTGGTAGAGTGTTGGTCTTGCACTATTAATGTACACCTCACATAGGTTAGAATCCCATGTAAGCTTATTTGAATTTTACTAGTCTGCTTTGTGGTTTGTGGCTCAATACCATGTAATGCATGTCTTTTAACAACAGTAGTCAAGTCTTCCAATGTACTTGTTAGTGAAACCCAATAGATAGATTTATTTTCTCTTTGTTTCCTCAAATTTTTAATGCATATCTTTCACAACTTTTGTAGTAAAGTATTCTAATGACTTGCTTATGACACCCCATAGAATATATCATGTTTAGTACCTTGGACATTGTAGCTTATTTACTTAAATCTCTGATATATTTTGAACTATTGGTGTTCAGACTGGGTAGCTCAGTTGGTAGAGTGTTGGTGTTGCACTATCTATGTACACCTCACATTGATTCGAATCCCATGTAAGTTTATTTTTATTTTACTAGTCTGCATTGTGGTTTGTGGCTCAATACCATGTAATGCATGTCTTTTAACAACAGTAGTCAAGTCTTCCAATGTACTTGTTAGTGAAACCCAATAGATAGCTTTATTTTCTCTGTGTTTTTTCAAATTTTTTATGCATATCTTTTAAAACTTTTGTAGTAAAGTAGTCTAATGACTTGCTTATGACACCCCATAGAATATATCATGTTTAGTACCTTGGACATTGTAGCTTATTTACCTAAATCTCTGATATATTTTGGAACATTTGTGTTCAGACTGGGTAGCTCAGTTGGTAGAGTGTTGGTGTTGCACTATCAATGTACACCTCACATAGGTTCGAATCCATCGTAAGTTTGTTTTTATTTTACTAGTCTGCATTGTGGTTTGTGGCTCAATACTATGTAATGCATATCTTTTAACAACAGTAGTCAAGTCTTCCAATGTACTTGTTAGTGAAACCCAATAGACAGCTTTATTTTCTCTTTGTTTCTTCAAATATTGAAAGCGTATGTCTTATAACTTTAGTAGTAAAGTATTCTAATGACTTGCTTATGACACCCCATAGAATATATCATGTTTAGTACCTTGAACATTGTAGCTTTTTTACTTAAATCTCTGATATATTTTATGTATTTTGTGTGCAGATGGGGTAGCTCAGTAGGTAGAGTGTTGGTCTTGCACTATCAATGTAAACCTCACATAGGTTTGAATACCATGTAAGTTTGTTTTTATTTTACTAGTCTGCATTGTGGTTTGTGGCTCAATACCAGGTAATGCATATGTCTTTTAACAACAGTAGTCAAGTCTTCCAATGTACTTGTTAGTGAAACCCAATAGATAGCTTTACTTTCTCTGTGTTTCCTCAAATTTTTTATGCATATCTTTTACAACTTTTGTAGTAAAGTATTCTAATGACTTGCTTATGACACCCCATAGAATATATCGTTTAGTACCATGGACATTGTAGCTTATTTACTTAAATCTCTGATATATTTTGTGTCATTCGTGTTCAGACTGGGAAGCTCAGTTGGTAGAGTGTTGGTCTTGCACTGTCAATTTACACCTCACATAGGTTCGAATCCCATGTAAGTTTATTTGAATTTTACTAGTATGTATTGTGGTTTGTGGCTCAATACCATGTAATGCATGTCTTTTAACAACAGTAGTCAAGTCTTCCAATGTACTTGTTAGTGAAACCCAATAGATAGCTTTATTTTCTCTTTGTTTCCTCAAATTTTTAATGCATATCTTTTACAACTTTTGTAGTAAAGTATTCTAATGACTTGCTTATGACACCCCATAGAATATATCATGTTTAGTACCTTGTACATTGTAGCTTATTTACTTAAATCTCTTATATATTTTGTGTTATTTCTGTTCAAACTGGGTAGCTCAGTTGGTAGAGTGTTGGTCTTGCACTATCAATGTAAACCTCACATAGGTTTGAATCCCATATAAGTTTGTTTTAATTTTACTAGTCTGCATTGTGGTTTGTGACTCAATACCATGTAATGCATATGTCTTTAAACAACAGTAGTCAAGTCTTCCAATGTACTTGTTAGTGAAACCCAATAGATAGCTTTATTTTCTTTTTGTTTCTTCAAATATTGAATGCATATGTCTTATAACTTTAGAAGTAAAGTATTCTAATGACTTGCTTTTGACACCCCATAGAATATATCATGTTTAGCACCTTGAACATTGTAGCTTTTTTACTTAAATCTCTGATATATTTTATGTATTTTGTGTGCAGACGGGGTAGCTCAGTAGGCAGAGTGTTGGTCTTGCACTATCAATGTAAACCTCACATAGGTTTGAATACCATGTAAGTTTGTTTTTATTTTACTAGTCTGCATTGTGGTTTGTGGCTCAATACCAGGTAATGCATATGTCTTTAAACAACAGTAGTCAAGTCTTCCAATGTACTTGTTAGTGAAACCCAATAGATAGCTTTATTTTCTTTTTGTTTCTTCAAATATTGAATGCATATGTCTTATAACTTTAGAAGTAAAGTATTCTAATGACTTGCTTTTGACACCCCATAGAATATATCATGTTTAGTACCTTGGACATTGTAGCTTTTTTACTTAAATCTCTGATAAATATTGGGTCGTTTACGTGCATACTGGTTAGCTCAGTTGGTAGAGTGTTGGTCTTGCACTGTCTATGTACATCTCACATAGGTTCGAATCCCATGTAAGTTTATTTTTATTTTACTAGTCTGCATTGTGGTTTGTGGCTCAATACCATGTAATGCATGTCTTTTAACAACAGTAGTCAAGTCTTCCAATGTACTTGTTAGTGAAACCCAATAGATAGCTTTATTTTCTCTGTGTTTCCTCAAATTTTTTATGCATATCTTTAACAACTTTTGTAGTAAAGTATTCTAATGACTTGCTTATGACACCCCATAGAATATATCATGTTTAGTACCTTGGACATTGTAGCTTATTTACTTAAATCTCTGATATATTTTGAACTATTGGTGTTCAGACTGGGTAGCTCAGTTCGTAGAGTGTTGGTCTTGCACTATCAATATACACCTCACATAGATTCGAATCCCATGTAAGTTTATTTTACTAGTCTGCATTGTGGTTTGTGGCTCAATACCATGTAATGCATGTCTTTTAACAACAGTAGTCAAGTCTTCCAATGTACTTGTTAGTGAAACCCAATAGATAGCTTTATTTTCTCTGTGTTTCCTCAAATTTTTATGCATATCTTTTACAACTTTTGTAGTAAAGTAGTCTAATGACTTGCTTATGACACCCCATAGAATATATCATGTTTAGTACCTTGGACATTGTAGCTTATTTACCTAAATCTCTGATATATTTTGTGTCTTTTTTGTTCAGACTGGGTAGCTCAGTTGGTAGAGTGTTGGTTTTGTACTATCAATGTAAACCTCACATAGGTTTGAATCCCATATAAGTTTATTTTTATTTTACTAGTCTGCATTGTGGTTTGTGGCTCAATACCATGTAATGCATGTCTTTTAACAACAGTAGTCAAGTCTTCCATTGTACTTGTTAGTGAAAACCAAGAGATAGCTTTATTTTCTCTTTGTTTCCTCAAAATTTTAATGCATATCTTTTACAACTTTTGTAGTAAAGTATTCTAATGACTTGCTTATGACACCCCATAGAATATATCATGTTTAGTACCTTGGACATTGTAGCTTATTTACTTAAATCTCTGATATATTTTGGACTATTGGTGTTCAGACTGGGTAGCTCAGTTCGTAGAGTGTTGGTCTTGCACTATCAATATCCACCTCACATAGATTCGAATCCCATGTAAGTTTATTTTACTAGTCTGCATTGTGGTTTGTGGCTCAATACCATGTAATGCATGTCTTTTAACAACAGTAGTCAAGTCTTCCAATGTACTTGTTAGTGAAACCCAATAGATAGTTTATTTTCTCTGTGTTTCCTCAAATTTTTTATGCATATCTTTTACAACTTTTGTAGTAAAGTAGTCTAATGACTTGCTTATGACACCCCATAGAATATATCATGTTTAGTACCTTGGACATTGTAGCTTATTTACCTAAATCTCTGATATATTTTGAGTCATTCGTGTTCAGACTGGGTAGCTCAGTTGGAAGAGTGTTAGTCTTGCACTATCAATGTACACCTCATATAGGTTCGAATCTCATGTAAGTTTATTTGAATTTTACGAGTCTGCATTGTGGTTTGTGGCTCAATACCATGTAATGCATGTATTTTAACAACAGTAGTCAAGTCTTCCAATGTACTTGTTAGTGAAACCCAATAGATAGCTTTATTTTCTCTGTGTTTCCTCAAATTATTTATGCATATCTTTTACAACTTTTGTATTAAAGTATTCTAATGACTTGCTTTTGACACCCCATAGAATATATCATGTTTAGTACCTTGGACATTGTAGCTTATTTACCTAAATCTCTGATATATTTTGGATCATTTGTGTTCAGACTGGGTAGCTCAGTTGGTAGAGTGTTGGTGTTGCACTATCAATGTACACCTCACATAGGTTCGAATCCCTCGTAAGTTTGTTTTTATTTTACTAGTCTGCATTGTGGTTTGTGGCTCAATACTATGTAATGCATATCTTTTAACAACAGTAGTCAAGTCTTCCAATGTACTTGTTAGTGAAACCCAATAGACAGCTTTATTTTCTCTTTGTTTCTTCAAATATTGAAAGCGTATGTCTTATAACTTTAGTAGTAAAGTATTCTAATGACTTGCTTATGACACCCCATAGAATATATCATGTTTAGTACCTTGAACATTGTAGCTTTTTAACTTAAATCTCTGATATATTTTATGTATTTTGTGTGCAGACGGGGTAGCTCAGTAGGCAGAGTGTTGGTCTTGCACTATCAATGTAAACCTCACATAGGTTTGAATACCATGTAAGTTTGTTTTGATTTTACTAGTCTGCATTGTGGTTTGTGGCTCAATACCAGGTAATGCATATGTCTTTTAACAACAGTAGTCAAGTCTTCCAATGTACTTGTTAGTGAAACCCAATAGATAGCTTTACTTTCTCTGTGTTTCCTCAAATTTTTTATGCATATCTTTTACAACTTTTGTAGTAAAGTATTCTAATGACTTGCTTATGACACCCCATAGAATATATCATGTTTAGTACCTTGGACATTGTAGCTTATTTACTTAAATCTCTGATATATTTTGTGTCATTTATGTTCGGATTGGGTAGCTCAGTTGGAAGAGTGTTGGTCTTGCACTATCAATGTACACCTCACATAGGTTCGAATCCCATGTAAATTTATTTGAATTTTACTAGTCTGCATTGTGGTTTGTGGCTCAATACAATGTAATGCATGTCTTTTAACAACAGTAGTCAAGTCTTCCAATGTACTTGTTAGTGAAACCCAATAGATAGCTTTATTTTGTCTTTGTTTCCTCAAATTTTTAATGCATATCTTTTACAACTTTTGTAGTAAAGTATTCTAATGACTTGCTTATGACACCCCATAGAATATATCATGTTTAGTACCTTGGACATTGTAGCTTATTTACTTAAATCTCTGATATATTTTGAACTATTGGTGTTCAGACGGGGTAACTCAGTTGGAAGAGTGTTGGTGTTGCACTATCAATGTACACCTCACATTGTTTCGAATCCCATGTAAGTTTATTTTTATTTTACTAGTCTGCATTGTGGTTTGTGGCTCAATACCATGTAATGCATGTCTTTTAACAACAGTAGTCAAGTCTTTCAATGTACTTGTTAGTGAAACCCAATAGATAGCTTTATTTTCTCTGTGTTTCCTCAAATTTTTATGCATATCTTTTACAACTTTTGTAGTAAAGTAGTCTAATGACTTGCTTATGACACCCCATAGAATATATCATGTTTAGTACCTTGGACATTGTAGCTTATTTACCTAAATCTCTGATATATTTTGGATCATTTGTGTTCAGACTGGGTAGCCCAGTTGGTAGAGTGTTGGTGTTGCACTATCAATGTACACCTCACATAGGTTCGAATCCCTCGTAAGTTTGTTTTTATTTTACTAGTCTGCATTGTGGTTTGTGGCTCAATACTATGTAATGCATATCTTTTAACAACAGTAGTCAAGTCTTCCAATGTACTTGTTAGTGAAACCCAATAGACAGCTTTATTTTCTCTTTGTTTCTTCAAATATTGAAAGCGTATGTCTTATAACTTTAGTAGTAAAGTATTCTAATGACTTGCTTATGACACCCCATAGAATATATCATGTTTAGTACCTTGAACATTGTAGCTTTTTTACTTAAATCTCTGATATATTTTATGTATTTTGTGCGCAGACGGGGTAGCTCAGTAGGTAGAGTGTTGGTCTTGCACTATCAATGTAAACCTCACATAGGTTTGAATACCATGTAAGTTTGTTTTTATTTTACTAGTCTGCATTGTGGTTTGTGGCTCAATACCAGGTAATGCATATGTCTTTTAACAACAGTAGTCAAGTCTTCCAATGTACTTGTTAGTGAAACCCAATAGATAGCTTTACTTTCTCTGTGTTTCCTCAAATTTTTTATGCATATCTTTTACAACTTTTGTAGTAAAGTATTCTAATGACTTGCTTATGACACCCCATAGAATATATCGTTTAGTACCATGGACATTGTAGCTTATTTACTTAAATCTCTGATATATTTTGTGTCATTCGTGTTCAGACTGGGAAGCTCAGTTGGTAGAGTGTTGGTCTTGCACTGTCAATTTACACCTCACATAGGTTCGAATCCCATGTAAGTTTATTTGAATTTTACTAGTATGTATTGTGGTTTGTGGCTCAATACCATGTAATGCATGTCTTTTAACAACAGTAGTCAAGTCTTCCAATGTACTTGTTAGTGAAACCCAATAGATAGCTTTATTTTCTCTTTGTTTCCTCAAATTTTTAATGCATATCTTTTACAACTTTTGTAGTAAAGTATTCTAATGACTTGCTTATGACACCCCATAGAATATATCATGTTTAGTACCTTGTACATTGTAGCTTATTTACTTAAATCTCTTATATATTTTGTGTTATTTCTGTTCAAACTGGGTAGCTCAGTTGGTAGAGTGTTGGTCTTGCACTATCAATGTAAACCTCACATAGGTTTGAATCCCATATAAGTTTGTTTTAATTTTACTAGTCTGCATTGTGGTTTGTGACTCAATACCATGTAATGCATATGTCTTTAAACAACAGTAGTCAAGTCTTCCAATGTACTTGTTAGTGAAACCCAATAGATAGCTTTATTTTCTTTTTGTTTCTTCAAATATTGAATGCATATGTCTTATAACTTTAGAAGTAAAGTATTCTAATGACTTGCTTTTGACACCCCATAGAATATATCATGTTTAGTACCTTGGACATTGTAGCTTTTTTACTTAAATCTCTGATAAATATTGGGTCGTTTACGTGCATACTGGTTAGCTCAGTTGGTAGAGTGTTGGTCTTGCACTGTCAATGTACACCTCACATAGGTTCGAATCCCATGTAAATTTATTTTTATTTTACTAGTCTGCATTGTGGTTTGTGGCTCAATACCATGTAATGCATGTCTTTTAACAACAGTAGTCAAGTCTTCCAATGTACTTGTTAGTGAAACCCAATAGATAGCTTTATTTTCTCTGTGTTTCCTCAAATTTTTTATGCATATCTTTAACAACTTTTGTAGTAAAGTATTCTAATGACTTGCTTATGACACCCCATAGAATATATCATGTTTAGTACCTTGGACATTGTAGCTTATTTACTTAAATCTCTGATATATTTTGGACTATTGGTGTTCAGACTGGGTAGCTCAGTTCGTAGAGTGTTGGTCTTGCACTATCAATATACACCTCACATAGATTCGAATCCCATGTAAGTTTATTTTACTAGTCTGCATTGTGGTTTGTGGCTCAATACCATGTAATGCATGTCTTTTAACAACAGTAGTCAAGTCTTCCAATGTACTTGTTAGTGAAACCCAATAGATAGCTTTATTTTCTCTGTGTTTCCTCAAATTTTTTATGCATATCTTTTACAACTTTTGTAGTAAAGTATTCTAATGACTTGCTTATGACACCCCATAGAATATATCATGTTTAGTACCTTGGACATTGTAGCTTATTTACCTAAATCTCTGATATATTTTGAGTCATTTGTGTTCAGACTGGGTAGCTCAGTTGGAAGAGTGTTAGTCTTGCACTATCAATGTACACCTCATATAGGTTCAAATCTCATGTAAGTTTATTTGAATTTTACGAGTCTGCATTGTGGTTTGTGGCTCAATACCATGTAATGCATGTATTTTAACAACAGTAGTCAAGTCTTCCAATGTACTTGTTAGTGAAACCCAATAGATAGCTTTATTTTCTCTGTGTTTCCTCAAATTTTTTATGCATATCTTTTACAACTTTTGTATTAAAGTATTCTAATGACTTGCTTATGACACCCCATAGAATATATCATGTTTAGTACCTTGGACATTGTAGCTTATTTACCTAAATCTCTGATATATTTTGGATCATTTGTGTTCAGACTGGGTAGCTCAGTTGGTAGAGTGTTGGTGTTGCACTATCAATGTACACCTCACATAGGTTCGAATCCCTCGTAAGTTTGTTTTTATTTTACTAGTCTGCATTGTGGTTTGTGGCTCAATACTATGTAATGCATATCTTTTAACAACAGTAGTCAAGTCTTCCAATGTACTTGTTAGTGAAACCCAATAGACAGCTTTATTTTCTCTTTGTTTCTTCAAATATTGAAAGCGTATGTCTTATAACTTTAGTAGTAAAGTATTCTAATGACTTGCTTATGACACCCCATTGAATATATCATGTTTAGTACCTTGAACATTGTAGCTTTTTTACTTAAATCTCTGATATATTTTATGTATTTTGTGTGCAGACGGGGTAGCTCAGTAGGCAGAGTGTTGGTCTTGCACTATCAATGTAAACCTCACATAGGTTTGAATACCATGTAAGTTTGTTTTTATTTTACTAGTCTGCATTGTGGTTTGTGGCTCAATACCAGGTAATGCATATGTCTTTTAACAACAGTAGTCAAGTCTTCCAATGTACTTGTTAGTGAAACCCAATAGATAGCTTTACTTTCTCTGTGTTTCCTCAAATTTTTTATGCATATCTTTTACAACTTTTGTAGTAAAGTATTCTAATGACTTGCTTATGACACCCCATAGAATATATCATGTTTAGTACCTTGGACATTGTAGCTTATTTACTTAAATCTCTGATATATTTTGTGTCATTTATGTTCGGATTGGGTAGCTCAGTTGGAAGAGTGTTGGTCTTGCACTATCAATGTACACCTCACATAGGTTTGAATCCCATGTAAATTTATTTGAATTTTACTAGTCTGCATTGTGGTTTGTGGCTCAATACAATGTAATGCATGTCTTTTAACAACAGTAGTCAAGTCTTCCAATGTACTTGTTAGTGAAACCAAATAGATAGCTTTATTTTGTCTTTGTTTCCTCAAATTTTTAATGCATATCTTTTACAACTTTTGTAGTAAAGTATTCTAATGACTTGCTTATGACACCCCATAGAATATATCATGTTTAGTACCTTGGACATTGTAGCTTATTTACTTAAATCTCTGATATATTTTGAACTATTGGTGTTCAGACGGGGTAACTCAGTTGGTAGAGTGTTGGTGTTGCACTATCAATGTACACCTCACATTGTTTCGAATCCCATGTAAGTTTATTTTTATTTTACTAGTCTGCATTGTGGTTTGTGGCTCAATACCATGTAATGCATGTCTTTTAACAACAGTAGTCAAGTCTTCCAATGTACTTGTTAGTGAAACCCAATAGATAGCTTTATTTTCTCTGTGTTTCCTCAAATTTTTATGCATATCTTTTACAACTTTTGTAGTAAAGTAGTCTAATGACTTGCTTATGACACCCCATAGAATATATCATGTTTAGTACCTTGGACATTGTAGCTTATTTACCTAAATCTCTGATATATTTTGTGTCATTTTTGTTCAGACTGGGTAGCTCAGTTGGTAGAGTGTTGGTTTTGTACTATCAATGTAAACCTCACATAGGTTTGAATCCCATATAAGTTTATTTTTATTTTACTAGTCTGCATTGTGGTTTGTGGCTCAATACCATGTAATGCATGTCTTTTAACAACAGTAGTCAAGTCTTCCATTGTACTTGTTAGTGAAAACCAAGAGATAGCTTTATTTTCTCTTTGTTTCCTCAAAATTTTAATGCATATCTTTTACAACTTTTGTAGTAAAGTATTCTAATGACTTGCTTATGACACCCCATAGAATATATCATGTTTAGTACCTTGGACATTGTAGCTTATTTACTTAAATCTCTGATATATTTTGGACTATCGGTGTTCAGACTGGGTAGCTCAGTTCGTAGAGTGTTGGTCTTGCACTATCAATATCCACCTCACATAGATTCGAATCCCATGTAAGTTTATTTTACTAGTCTGCATTGTGGTTTGTGGCTCAATACCATGTAATGCATGTCTTTTAACAACAGTAGTCAAGTCTTCCAATGTACTTGTTAGTGAAACCCAATAGATAGCTTTATTTTCTCTGTGTTTCCTCAAATTTTTTATGCATATCTTTTACAACTTTTGTAGTAAAGTAGTCTAATGACTTGCTTATGACACCCCATAGAATATATCATGTTTAGTACCTTGGACATTGTAGCTTATTTACCTAAATCTCTGATATATTTTGGATCATTTGTGTTCAGACTGGGTAGCTCAGTTGGTAGAGTGTTGGTGTTGCACTATCAATGTACACCTCACATAGGTTCGAATCCCTCGTAAGTTTGTTTTTATTTTACTAGTCTGCATTGTGGTTTGTGGCTCAATACTATGTAATGCATATCTTTTAACAACAGTAGTCAAGTCTTCCAATGTACTTGTTAGTGAAACCCAATAGACAGCTTTATTTTCTCTTTGTTTCTTCAAATATTGAAAGCGTATGTCTTATAACTTTAGTAGTAAAGTATTCTAATGACTTGCTTATGACACCCCATAGAATATATCATGTTTAGTACCTTGAACATTGTAGCTTTTTTACTTAAATCTCTGATATATTTTATGTATTTTGTGTGCAGACGGGGTAGCTCAGTAGGCAGAGTGTTGGTCTTGCACTATCAATGTAAACCTCACATAGGTTTGAATACCATGTAAGTTTGTTTTTATTTTACTAGTCTGCATTGTGGTTTGTGGCTCAATACCAGGTAATGCATATGTCTTTTAACAACAGTAGTCAAGTCTTCCAATGTACTTGTTAGTGAAACCCAATAGATAGCTTTACTTTCTCTGTGTTTCCTCAAATTTTTTATGCATATCTTTTACAACTTTTGTAGTAAAGTATTCTAATGACTTGCTTATGACACCCCATAGAATATATCATGTTTAGTACCTTGGACATTGTAGCTTATTTACTTAAATCTCTGATATATTTTGGACTATCGGTGTTCAGACTGGGTAGCTCAGTTCGTAGAGTGTTGGTCTTGCACTATCAATATCCACCTCACATAGATTCGAATCCCATGTAAGTTTATTTTACTAGTCTGCATTGTGGTTTGTGGCTCAATACCATGTAATGCATGTCTTTTAACAACAGTAGTCAAGTCTTCCAATGTACTTGTTAGTGAAACCCAATAGATAGCTTTATTTTCTCTGTGTTTCCTCAAATTTTTTATGCATATCTTTTACAACTTTTGTAGTAAAGTAGTCTAATGACTTGCTTATGACACCCCATAGAATATATCATGTTTAGTACCTTGGACATTGTAGCTTATTTACCTAAATCTCTGATATATTTTGGATCATTTGTGTTCAGACTGGGTAGCTCAGTTGGTAGAGTGTTGGTGTTGCACTATCAATGTACACCTCACATAGGTTCGAATCCCTCGTAAGTTTGTTTTTATTTTACTAGTCTGCATTGTGGTTTGTGGCTCAATACTATGTAATGCATATCTTTTAACAACAGTAGTCAAGTCTTCCAATGTACTTGTTAGTGAAACCCAATAGACAGCTTTATTTTCTCTTTGTTTCTTCAAATATTGAAAGCGTATGTCTTATAACTTTAGTAGTAAAGTATTCTAATGACTTGCTTATGACACCCCATAGAATATATCATGTTTAGTACCTTGAACATTGTAGCTTTTTTACTTAAATCTCTGATATATTTTATGTATTTTGTGTGCAGACGGGGTAGCTCAGTAGGCAGAGTGTTGGTCTTGCACTATCAATGTAAACCTCACATAGGTTTGAATACCATGTAAGTTTGTTTTTATTTTACTAGTCTGCATTGTGGTTTGTGGCTCAATACCAGGTAATGCATATGTCTTTTAACAACAGTAGTCAAGTCTTCCAATGTACTTGTTAGTGAAACCCAATAGATAGCTTTACTTTCTCTGTGTTTCCTCAAATTTTTTATGCATATCTTTTACAACTTTTGTAGTAAAGTATTCTAATGACTTGCTTATGACACCCCATAGAATATATCATGTTTAGTACCTTGGACATTGTAGCTTATTTACTTAAATCTCTGATATATTTTGTGTCATTTATGTTCGGATTGGGTAGCTCAGTTGGAAGAGTGTTGGTCTTGCACTATAAATGTACACCTCACATAGGTTCGAATCCCTTGTAAATTTATTTGAATTTTACTAGTCTGCATTGTGGTTTGTGGCTCAATACAATGTAATGCATGTCTTTTAACAACAGTAGTCAAGTCTTCCAATGTACTTGTTAGTGAAACCCAATAGATAGCTTTATTTTGTCTTTGTTTCCTCAAATTTTTAATGCATATCTTTTACAACTTTTGTAGTAAAGTATTCTAATGACTTGCTTATGACACCCCATAGAATATATCATGTTTAGTACCTTGGACATTGTAGCTTATTTACTTAAATCTCTGATATATTTTGAACTATTGGTGTTCAGACGGGGTAACTCAGTTGGTAGAGTGTTGGTGTTGCACTATCAATGTACACCTCACATTGTTTTGAATCCCATGTAAGTTTATTTTTATTTTACTAGTCTGCATTGTGGTTTGTGGCTCAATACCATGTAATGCATGTCTTTTAACAACAGTAGTCAAGTCTTTCAATGTACTTGTTAGTGAAACCCAATAGATAGCTTTATTTTCTCTGTGTTTCCTCAAATTTTTATGCATATCTTTTACAACTTTTGTAGTAAAGTATTCTAATGACTTGCTTATGACACCCCATAGAATATATCATGTTTAGTACCTTGGACATTGTAGCTTATTTACCTAAATCTCTGATATATTTTGTGTCATTTTTGTTCAGACTTGGTAGCTCAGTTGGTAGAGTGTTGGTGTTGCACTATCAATGTACACCTCACATTGTTTCGAATCCCATGTAAGTTTATTTTTATTTTACTAGTCTGCATTGTGGTTTGTGGCTCAATACCATGTAATGCATGTCTTTTAACAACAGTAGTCAAGTCTTCCATTGTACTTGTTAGTGAAAACCAAGAGATAGCTTTATTTTCTCTTTGTTTCCTCAAAATTTTAATGCATATCTTTTACAACTTTTGTAGTAAAGTATTCTAATGACTTGCTTATGACACCCCATAGAATATATCATGTTTAGTACCTTGGACATTGTAGCTTATTTACTTAAATCTCTGATATATTTTGGACTATCGGTGTTCAGACTGGGTAGCTCAGTTCGTAGAGTGTTGGTCTTGCACTATCAATATCCACCTCACATAGATTCGAATCCCATGTAAGTTTATTTTACTAGTCTGCATTGTGGTTTGTGGCTCAATACCATGTAATGCATGTCTTTTAACAACAGTAGTCAAGTCTTCCAATGTACTTGTTAGTGAAACCCAATAGATAGCTTTATTTTCTCTGTGTTTCCTCAAATTTTTTATGCATATCTTTTACAACTTTTGTAGTAAAGTAGTCTAATGACTTGCTTATGACACCCCATAGAATATATCATGTTTAGTACCTTGGACATTGTAGCTTATTTACCTAAATCTCTGATATATTTTGAGTCATTCGTGTTCAGACTGGGTAGCTCAGTTGGAAGAGTGTTAGTCTTGCACTATCAATGTACACCTCATATAGGTTCGAATCTCATGTAAGTTTATTTGAATTTTACGAGTCTGCATTGTGGTTTGTGGCTCAATACCATGTAATGCATGTATTTTAACAACAGTAGTCAAGTCTTCCAATGTACTTGTTAGTGAAACCCAATAGATAGCTTTATTTTCTCTGTGTTTCCTCAAATTATTTATGCATATCTTTTACAACTTTTGTATTAAAGTATTCTAATGACTTGCTTATGACACCCCATAGAATATATCATGTTTAGTACCTTGGACATTGTAGCTTATTTACCTAAATCTCTGATATATTTTGGATCATTTGTGTTCAGACTGGGTAGCTCAGTTGGTAGAGTGTTGGTGTTGCACTATCAATGTACACCTCACATAGGTTCGAATCCCTCGTAAGTTTGTTTTTATTTTACTAGTCTGCATTGTGGTTTGTGGCTCAATACTATGTAATGCATATCTTTTAACAACAGTAGTCAAGTCTTCCAATGTACTTGTTAGTGAAACCCAATAGACAGCTTTATTTTCTCTTTGTTTCTTCAAATATTGAAAGCGTATGTCTTATAACTTTAGTAGTAAAGTATTCTAATGACTTGCTTATGACACCCCATAGAATATATCATGTTTAGTACCTTGAACATTGTAGCTTTTTTACTTAAATCTCTGATATATTTTATGTATTTTGTGTGCAGACGGGGTAGCTCAGTAGGCAGAGTGTTGGTCTTGCACTATCAATGTAAACCTCACATAGGTTTGAATACCATGTAAGTTTGTTTTTATTTTACTAGTCTGCATTGTGGTTTGTGGCTCAATACCAGGTAATGCATATGTCTTTTAACAACAGTAGTCAAGTCTTCCAATGTACTTGTTAGTGAAACCCAATAGATAGCTTTACTTTCTCTGTGTTTCCTCAAATTTTTTATGCATATCTTTTACAACTTTTGTAGTAAAGTATTCTAATGACTTGCTTATGACACCCCATAGAATATATCATGTTTAGTACCTTGGACATTGTAGCTTATTTACTTAAATCTCTGATATATTTTGTGTCATTTATGTTCGGATTGGGTAGCTCAGTTGGAAGAGTGTTGGTCTTGCACTATAAATGTACACCTCACATAGGTTCGAATCCCTTGTAAATTTATTTGAATTTTACTAGTCTGCATTGTGGTTTGTGGCTCAATACAATGTAATGCATGTCTTTTAACAACAGTAGTCAAGTCTTCCAATGTACTTGTTAGTGAAACCCAATAGATAGCTTTATTTTGTCTTTGTTTCCTCAAATTTTTAATGCATATCTTTTACAACTTTTGTAGTAAAGTATTCTAATGACTTGCTTATGACACCCCATAGAATATATCATGTTTAGTACCTTGGACATTGTAGCTTATTTACTTAAATCTCTGATATATTTTGAACTATTGGTGTTCAGACGGGGTAACTCAGTTGGTAGAGTGTTGGTGTTGCACTATCAATGTACACCTCACATTGTTTCGAATCCCATGTAAGTTTATTTTTATTTTACTAGTCTGCATTGTGGTTTGTGGCTCAATACCATGTAATGCATGTCTTTTAACAACAGTAGTCAAGTCTTTCAATGTACTTGTTAGTGAAACCCAATAGATAGCTTTATTTTCTCTGTGTTTCCTCAAATTTTTATGCATATCTTTTACAACTTTTGTAGTAAAGTATTCTAATGACTTGCTTATGACACCCCATAGAATATATCATGTTTAGTACCTTGGACATTGTAGCTTATTTACCTAAATCTCTGATATATTTTGTGTCATTTTTGTTCAGACTTGGTAGCTCAGTTGGTAGAGTGTTGGTTTTGTACTATCAATGTAAACCTCACATAGGTTTGAATCCCATATAAGTTTATTTTTATTTTACTAGTCTGCATTGTGGTTTGTGGCTCAATACCATGTAATGCATGTCTTTTAACAACAGTAGTCAAGTCTTCCATTGTACTTGTTAGTGAAAACCAAGAGATAGCTTTATTTTCTCTTTGTTTCCTCAAAATTTTAATGCTTATCTTTTACAACTTTTGTAGTAAAGTATTCTAATGACTTGCTTATGACACCCCATAGAATATATCATGTTTAGTACCTTGGACATTGCAGCTTATTTACTTAAATCTCTGATATATTTTGGACTATTGGTGTTCAGACTGGGTAGCTCAGTTCGTAGAGTGTTGGTCTTGCACTTTCAATATACACCTCACATAGATGCGAATCCCATGTAAGTTTATTTTACTAGTCTGCATTGTGGTTTGTGGCTCAATACCATGTAATGCATGTCTTTTAACAACAGTAGTCAAGTCTTCCAATGTACTTGTTAGTGAAACCCAATAGATAGCTTTATTTTCTCTGTGTTTCCTCAAATTTTTTATGCATATCTTTTACAACTTTTGTAGTAAAGTAGTCTAATGACTTGCTTATGACACCCCATAGAATATATCATGTTTAGTACCTTGGACATTGTAGCTTATTTACCTAAATCTCTGATATATTTTGAGACATTCGTGTTCAGACTGGGTAGCTCAGTTGGAAAAGTGTTAGTTTTGCACTATCAATGTACACCTCATATAGGTTCGAATCTCATGTAAGTTTATTTGAATTTTACGAGTCTGCATTGTGGTTTGTGGCTCAGTACCATGTAATGCATGTATTTTAACAACAGTAGTCAAGTCTTCCAATGTACTTGTTAGTGAAACCCAATAGATAGCTTTATTTTCTCTGTGTTTCCTCAAATTTTTTATGCATATCTTTTACAACTTTTGTATTAAAGTATTCTAATGACTTGCTTATGACACCCCATAGAATATATCATGTTTAGTACCTTGGACATTGTAGCTTATTTACCTAAATCTCTGATATATTTTGGATCATTTGTGTTCAGACTGGGTAGCTCAGTTGGAAGAGTGTTGGTGTTGCACTATCAATGTACACCTCACATAGGTTCGAATCCCTCGTAAGTTTGTTTTTATTTTACTAGTCTGGTTTGTGGCTCAATACTATGTAATGCATATCTTTTAACAACAGTAGTCAAGTCTTCCAATGTACTTGTTAGTGAAACACAATAGACAGCTTTATTTTCTCTTTGTTTCTTCAAATATTGAAAGCGTATGTCTTATAACTTTAGTAGTAAAGTATTCTAATGACTTGCTTATGACACCCCATAGAATATATCATGTTTAGTACCTTGAACATTGTAGCTTTTTTACTTAAATCTCTGATATATTTTATGTATTTTGTGTGCAGACGGGGTAGCTCAGTAGGCAGAGTGTTGGTCTTGCACTATCAATGTAAACCTCATATAGGTTTGAATACCATGTAAGTTTGTTTTTATTTTACTAGTCTGCATTGTGGTTTGTGGCTCAATACCAGGTAATGCATATGTCTTTTAACAACAGTAGTCAAGTCTTCCAATGTACTTGTTAGTGAAACCCAATAGATAGTAGAGATGAGCGCCTGAAATTTTTCGGGTTTTGTGTTTTGGTTTTGGGTTCGGTTCCGCGGCCGTGTTTTGGGTTCGACCGCGTTTTGGCAAAACCTCACCGAATTTTTTTTGTCGGATTCGGGTGTGTTTTGGATTCGGGTGTTTTTTTCAAAAAACCCTAAAAAACAGCTTAAATCATAGAATTTGTGGGTCATTTTGATCCCATATTATTATTAACCTCAAAAACCATAATTTCCACTCATTTTCAGTCTATTCTGAATACCTCACACCTCACAATATTATTTTTAGTCCTAAAATTTGCACCGAGGTCGCTGGATGACTAAGCTAAGCGACCCTAGTGGCCGACACAAACACCTGGCCCATCTAGGAGTGGCACTGCAGTGTCACGCAGGATGTCCCTTCCAAAAAACCCTCCCCAATCAGCACATGACGCAAAGAAAAAAAGAGGCGCAATGAGGTAGCTGTGTGAGTAAGATTAGCGACCCTAGTGGCCGACACAAACACCGGGCCCATTTAGGAGTGGCACTGCAGTGTCACGCAGGATGTCCCTTCCAAAAAACCCTCCCCAATCAGCACATGACGCAAAGAAAAAAAGAGGCGCAATGAGGTAGCTGTGTGAGTAAGATTAGCGACCCTAGTGGCCGACACAAACACCGGGCCCATTTAGGAGTGGCACTGCAGTGTCACGCAGGATGTCCCTTCCAAAAAACCCTCCCCAATCAGCACATATAGACATATAGCTAATATAGACTGGTTGATAAAGAGATGTCGTAGTATGTATGTATAAAGAAGAAAGAAAAAAAAACCACGGTTAGGTGGTATACAATTATGGACGGACTGCCGAGTGCCGACACAGAGGTAGCCACAGCCGTGAACTACCGTACTGTACTGTGTCTGCTGCTAATATAGACTGGTTGATAAAGAGATGTCGTAGTATGTACGTATAAAGAAGAAAGAAAAAAAAACCACGGTTAGGTGGTATACAATTATGGACGGACTGCCGAGTGCCGACACAGAGGTAGCCACAGCCGTGAACTACCGTACTGTACTGTGTCTGCTGCTAATATAGACTGGTTGATAAAGAGATGTCGTAGTATGTACGTATAAAGAAGAAAGAAAAAAAAACCACGGTTAGGTGGTATACAATTATGGACGGACTGCCGAGTGCCGACACAGAGGTAGCCACAGCCGTGTACTACCGTACTGTACTGTGTCTGCTGCTAATATAGACTGGTTGATAAAGAGATGTCGTAGTATGTACGTATAAAGAAGAAAGAAAAAAAACCCACGGTTAGGTGGTATACAATTATGGACGGACTGCCGAGTGCCGACACAGAGGTAGCCACAGCCGTGAACTACCGTACTGTACTGTGTCTGCTGCTAATATAGACTGGTTGATAAAGAGATGTCGTAGTATGTATGTATAAAGAAGAAAGAAAAAAAAACCACGGTTAGGTGGTATACAATTATGGACGGACTGTCGAGTGCCGACACAGAGGTAGCCACAGCCGTGAACTACCGTACTGTACTGTGTCTGCTGCTAATATAGACTGGTTGATAAAGAGATGTCGTAGTATGTATGTATAAAGAAGAAAAAAAAAAAACCACGGTTAGGTGGTATACAATTATGGACGGACTGCCGAGTGCCGACACAGAGGTAGCCACAGCCGTGAACTACCGTACTGTACTGTGTCTGCTGCTAATATAGACTGGTTGATAAAGAGATGTCGTAGTATGTATGTATAAAGAAGAAAGAAAAAAAAACCACGGTTAGGTGGTATACAATTATGGACGGACTGCCGAGTGCCGACACAGAGGTAGCTACAGCCGTGAACTACCGTACTGTGTCTGCTGCGACTGGATGATAAATAATGATATAAAAAATATATATATATCACTACTGCAGCCGGACAGGTATATATATTATATAATGACGGACCTGCTGGACACTGTCTGTCAGCAGAATTAGTTTTTTATAGAATAAAAAAAAAAACACCACACAAGTGAAGTCACACGACGAGTGTTTAACTTTTTCAGGCAATCACAATATAGTATACTACTAACTATACTGGTGGTCAGTGTGGTCAGGTCACTGGTCAGTCACACTGGCAGTGGCACTCCTGCAGCAAAAGTGTGCACTGTTTAATTAATTTTAATATAATATGTACTCCTGGCTCCTGCTATAACCTATAACTGGCACTGCAGTGCTCCCCAGTCTCCCCCACAATTATAAGCTGTGTGAGCTGAGCACAGTCAGATATATAATATATACATAGATGATGCAGCACACTGGGCTGAGCAGTGCACACAGATATGGTATGTGACTGTATTGTACTCCTGGCTCCTGCTATAACCTATAACTGGCACTGCAGTGCTCCCCAGTCTCCCCCACAATTATAAGCTGTGTGAGCTGAGCACAGTCAGATATATAATATATACATAGATGATGCAGCACACTGGGCTGAGCAGTGCACACAGATATGGTATGTGACTGAGTCACTGTGTGTATCGTTTTTTTCAGGCAGAGAACGGATATATTAAATAAAACTGCACTGTCTGGTGGTCACTGTGGTCAGTCACTAGTAAACTCTGCACTCTCTTCTACAGTACTCCTAAGCTCCAGTAAATCAGGTCAATCTCTCTCTCTCTCTCTCCTAATCTAAATCACTGTACTCCCTAACAGCTGCTCCCCGTCCCCAATCCTCCCCACAATTATAACTAAGTCACTCAGTCTTTACTCTTTTCTACTATAACGGAGAGGACGCCAGCCACGTCCTCTCCCTATCAATCTCAATGCACGTGTGAAAATGGCGGCGACGCGCAGCTCCTTATATAGAATCCGAGTCTCGCGAGAATCCGACAGCGTCATGATGACGTTCGGGCGCGCTCGGGTTAACCGAGCAAGGCGGGAAGATCCGAGTCGCTCGGACCCGTGAAAAAAAACATGAAGTTCGTGCGGGTTCGGATTCAGAGAAACTGAACCCGCTCATCTCTAATAGATAGCTTTACTTTCTCTGTGTTTCCTCAAATTTTTTATGCATATCTTTTACAACTTTTGTAGTAAAGTATTCTAATGACTTGCTTATGACACCCCATAGAATATATCATGTTTAGTACCTTGGACATTGTAGCTTATTTACTTAAATCTCTGATATATTTTGTGTCATTTATGTTCAGATTGGGTAGCTCAGTTGGAAGAGTGTTGGTCTTGCACTATCAATGTACACCTCACATAGGTTTGAATCCCATGTAAGTTTATTTTAATTTTACTAGTCTGCATTGTGGTTTGTGGCTCAATACCATGTAATGCATGTCTTTTAACAACAGTAGTCAAGTCTTCCATTGTACTTGTTAGTGAAAACCAAGAGATAGCTTTATTTTCTCTTTGTTTCCTCAAATTTTTAATGCATATCTTTTACAACTTTTGTAGTAAAGTATTCTAATGACTTGCTTATGACACCCCATAGAATATATCATGTTTAGTACCTTGGACATTGTAGCTTATTTACTTAAATCGCTGATATATTTTGGACTATTGGTGTTCAGACTGGGTAGCTCAGTTCGTAGAGTGTTGGTCTTGCACTATCAATATACACCTCACATAGATTCGAATCCCATGTAAGTTTATTTTACTAGTCTGCATTGTGGTTTGTGGCTCAATACCATGTAATACATGTCTTTTAACAACAGTAGTCAAGTCTTCCAATGTACTTGTTAGTGAAACCCAATAGATAGCTTTATTTTCTCTGTGTTTCCTCAAATTTTTTATGCATATCTTTTACAACTTTTGTAGTAAAGTAGTCTAATGACTTGCTTATGACACCCCATAGAATATATCATGTTTAGTACCTTTTACATTGTAGCTTATTTACCTAAATCTCTGATATATTTTGAGTCATTCGTGTTCAGACTGGGTAGCTCAGTTGGAAGAGTGTTAGTCTTGCACTATCAATGTACACCTCATATAGGTTCAAATCCCTCGTAAGTTTGTTTTTATTTTACTAGTCTGCATTGTGGTTTGTGGCTCAATACTATGTAATGCATATCTTTTAACAACAGTAGTCAAGTCTTCCAATGTACTTGTTAGTGAAACCCAATAGACAGCTTTATTTTCTCTTTGTTTCTTCAAATATTGAAAGCGTATGTCTTATAACTTTAGTAGTAAAGTATTCTAATGACTTGCTTATGACACCCCATAGAATATATCATGTTTAGTACCTTGAACATTGTAGCTTTTTTACTTAAATCTCTGATATATTTTATGTATTTTGTGTGCAGACGGGGTAGCTCAGTAGGTAGAGTGTTGGTCTTGCACTATCAATGTAAACCTCACATAGGTTTGAATACCATGTAAGTTTGTTTTTATTTTACTAGTCTGCATTGTGGTTTGTGGCTCAATACCATGTAATGCATGTCTTTTAACAACAGTAGTCAAGTCTTCCAATGTACTTGTTAGTGAAACCCAATAGATAGCTTTATTTTCTCTGTGTTTCCTCAAATTTTTTATGCATATCTTTTACAACTTTTGTAGTAAAGTAGTCTAATGACTTGCTTATGACACCCCATATAATATATCATGTTTAGTACCTTGGACATTGTAGCTTATTTACCTAAATCTCTGATATATTTTGGATCATTTGTGTTCAGACTGGGTAGCTCAGTTGGTAGAGTGGTGGTGTTGCACTATCAATGTACACCTCACATAGGTTCGAATCCCTCGTAAGTTTGTTTTTATTTTACTAGTCTGCATTGTGGTTTGTGGCTCAATGCCATGAAATGCATATGTCTTTTAACAACAGTAGTCAAGTCTTCCAATGTACTTGTTAGTGAAACCCAATAGATAGCTTTATTTTCTCTTTGTTTCCTCAAATTTTGAATGCATATCTTTTACAACTTTTGTAGTAAAGTATTCTAATGACTTGATAATGACACCCCATAGAATATATCATGTTTAGTACCTTGGACATTGTAGCTTATTTACTTAAATCTCTGATATATTTTGTGTCATTTGTGTTCAGACTGGGTAGCTCAGTTGGTAGAGTGTTGGTATTGCACTATCAATGTAAACCTCACATAGGTTTGAATCCCATGTAAGTTTGTTTTTATTTTACTAGTCTGCTTTGTGGTTTGTGGCTCAATGCCATGAAATGCATATGTCTTTTAACAACAGTAGTGAAGTCTTCCAATGTACTTGTTAGTGGAACCCAATAGATAGCTTTATTTTCTTTTTGTTTTCTAAAATTTTGAATGCATATCTTTTACAAATTTTGTAGTAAAGTATTCTAATGACTTGCTTATGACACCCCATATAATATATCATGTTTAGTACCATGGACATTGTAGCTTATTTACTTAAATCTCTGATATATAGGTTCATGGTCTTCAGACGGGGTAGCTCAGTTGGTCGAGTGTTAGTCTTGCACTATCAATGTAAACCTCACATAGGTTTGAATCCCATGTGAGTTTGTTTTTATTTTACTAGTCTGCATTGTGGTTTGTGGCTCAATGCCATGAAATACATATGTCTTTTAACAAGAGTAGTCAAGTCTTCCAACTTACTTGTTAGTGAAACCCAATAGATTGCTTCATTTTCTCTTTGTTTCCTCAAATTTTGAATGCATATCTTTAACAACTTTTGTAGTAAAGTATTCTAATGACTTGCTTATGACACCCCATAGAATACATAATGTTTAGTACCTTGGACATTGTAGCTTATTTACTTAAATCTCTGATATATTTTTTGCTATTTCTGTTCAGACTGGGTAGCTCAGTTGGTAGAGTGTTGGTCTTGCACTATCAATGTAAACCTCACATAGGTTTGAATCCTATGTAAGTTTGTTTTGATTTTACTAGTCTGCATTGTGGTTTGTGGCTCAATACCATGTAATGCATATCTTTTAACAACAGTAGTCAAGTCTTCCAATGTACTTGTTAGTGAAACCCAATAGATAGCTTTATTTTCTCTTTGTTTCTTCAAATATTGAAAGCGTATGTCTTATAACTTTAGTAGTAAAGTATTCTAATGACTTGCTTATGACACCCTATAGAATATATCATGTTTAGTACCTTGGACGTTGTAGCTTTTTTACTTAAATCTATGATATAATTTATGTATTTTGTGTGCAGACGGGGTAGCTCAGTAGGTAGAGTGTTGGTCTTGCACTTTCAATGTAAACCTCACATAGGTTTGAATACCATGTAAGTTTGTTTTTATTTTACTAGTCTGCATTGTGGTTTGTGGCTCAATACCAGGTAATGCATATGTCTTTTAACAACAGTAGTCAAGTCTTCCAATGTACTTGTTAGTGAAACCCAATAGATAGCTTTACTTTCTCTGTGTTTCCTCAAATTTTTTATGCATATCTTTTACAACTTTTGTAGTAAAGTATTCTAATGACTTGCTTATGACACCCCATAGAATATATCATGTTTAGTACCTTGGACATTGTAGCTTATTTACTTAAATCTCTGATATATTTTTGGACTATTGGTGTTCAGACTGTGTAGCTCAGTTGGTAGAGTGTTGGTCTTGTACTATCAATGTACACCTCACATAGGTTCGAATCCTATGTAAGTTTGTTTTTATTTTACCAGTCTGCATTGTGGTTTGTGGCTCAATACCAGGTAATGCATATGTCTTTTAACAACAGTAGTCAAGTCTTCCAATGTACTTGTTAGTGAAACCCAAAAGATAGATTTATTTTCTCTTTGTTTCCTCAAATTTTTAATGCATATCTTTCACAACTTTTGTAGTAAAGTATTCTAATGACTTGCTTATGACACCCCATAGAATATATCATGTTTAGTACCTTGGACATTGTAGCTTATTTACTTAAATCTCTGATATATTTTGAACTATTGGTGTTCAGACTGGGTAGCTCAGTTGGTAGAGTGTTGGTGTTGCATTTTCAATGTACACCTCACATTGATTCGAATCCCATGTAAGTTTATTTTTATTTTACTAGTCTGCATTGTGGTTTGTGGCTCAATACCATGTAATGCATGTCTTTTAACAACAGTAGTCAAGTCTTCCAATGTACTTGTTAGTAAAACCCAATAGATAGCTTTATTTTCTCTGTGTTTCCTCAAATTTTTTATGCATATCTTTTACAACTTTTGTAGTAAAGTAGTCTAATGACTTGCTTATGACACCCCATAGAATATATCATGTTTAGTACCTTTTACATTGTAGCTTATTTACCTAAATCTCTGATATATTTTGAGTCATTCGTGTTCAGACTGGGTAGCTCAGTTGGAAGAGTGTTAGTCTTGCACTATCAATGTACACCTCATATAGGTTCGAATCCCTCGTAAGTTTGTTTTTATTTTACTAGTCTGCATTGTGGTTTGTGGCTCAATACTATGTAATGCATATCTTTTAACAACAGTAGTCAAGTCTTCCAATGTACTTGTTAGTGAAACCCAATAGACAGCTTTATTTTCTCTTTGTTTCTTCAAATATTGAAAGCGTATGTCTTATAACTTTAGTAGTAAAGTATTCTAATGACTTGCTTATGACACCCCATAGAATATATCATGTTTAGTACCTTGAACATTGTAGCTTTTTTACTTAAATCTCTGATATATTTTATGTATTTTGTGTGCAGACGGGGTAGCTCAGTAGGTAGAGTGTTGGTCTTGCACTATCAATGTAAACCTCACATAGGTTTGAATACCATGTAAGTTTGTTTTTATTTTACTAGTCTGCATTGTGGTTTGTGGCTCAATACCATGTAATGCATGTCTTTTAACAACAGTAGTCAAGTCTTCCAATGTACTTGTTAGTGAAACCCAATAGATAGCTTTATTTTCTCTGTGTTTCCTCAAATTTTTTATGCATATCTTTTACAACTTTTGTAGTAAAGTAGTCTAATGACTTGCTTATGACACCCCATATAATATATCATGTTTAGTACCTTGGACATTGTAGCTTATTTACCTAAATCTCTGATATATTTTGGATCATTTGTGTTCAGACTGGGTAGCTCAGTTGGTAGAGTGGTGGTGTTGCACTATCAATGTACACCTCACATAGGTTCGAATCCCTCGTAAGTTTGTTTTTATTTTACTAGTCTGCATTGTGGTTTGTGGCTCAATGCCATGAAATGCATATGTCTTTTAACAACAGTAGTCAAGTCTTCCAATGTACTTGTTAGTGAAACCCAATAGATAGCTTTATTTTCTTTTTGTTTCCTAAAATTTTGAATGCATATCTTTTACAAATTTTGTAGTAAAGTATTCTAATGACTTGCTTATGACACCCCATATAATATATCATGTTTAGTACCATGGACATTGTAGCTTATTTACTTAAATCTCTGATATATAGGTTCATGGTCTTCAGACGGGGTAGCTCAGTTGGTCGAGTGTTAGTCTTGCACTATCAATGTAAACCTCACATAGGTTTGAATCCCATGTAAGTTTGTTTTTATTTTACTAGTCTGCATTGTGGTTTGTGGCTCAATGCCATGAAATACATATGTCTTTTAACAAGAGTAGTCAAGTCTTCCAACTTACTTGTTAGTGAAACCCAATAGATTGCTTCATTTTCTCTTTGTTTCCTCAAATTTTGAATGCATATCTTTAACAACTTTTGTAGTAAAGTATTCTAATGACTTGCTTATGACACCCCATAGAATACATAATGTTTAGTACCTTGGACATTGTAGCTTATTTACTTAAATCTCTGATATATTTTTTGCTATTTCTGTTCAGACTGGGTAGCTCAGTTGGTAGAGTGTTGGTCTTGCACTATCAATGTAAACCTCACATAGGTTTGAATCCTATGTAAGTTTGTTTTGATTTTACTAGTCTGCATTGTGGTTTGTGGCTCAATACCATGTAATGCATATCTTTTAACAACAGTAGTCAAGTCTTCCAATGTACTTGTTAGTGAAACCCAATAGATAGCTTTATTTTCTCTTTGTTTCTTCAAATATTGAAAGCGTATGTCTTATAACTTTAGTAGTAAAGTATTCTAATGACTTGCTTATGACACCCCATAGAATATATCATGTTTAGTACCTTGGACGTTGTAGCTTTTTTACTTAAATCTATGATATAATTTATGTATTTTGTGTGCAGACGGGGTAGCTCAGTAGGTAGTGTGTTGGTCTTGCACTATCAATGTAAACCTCACATAGGTTTGAATACCATGTAAGTTTGTTTTTATTTTACTAGTCTGCATTGTGGTTTGTGGCTCAATACCAGGTAATGCATATGTCTTTTAACAACAGTAGTCAAGTCTTCCAATGTACTTGTTAGTGAAACCCAATAGATAGCTTTACTTTCTCTGTGTTTCCTCAAATTTTTTATGCATATCTTTTACAACTTTTGTAGTAAAGTATTCTAATGACTTGCTTATGACACCCCATAGAATATATCATGTTTAGTACCTTGGACATTGTAGCTTATTTACTTAAATCTCTGATATATTTTTGGACTATTGGTGTTCAGACTGTGTAGCTCAGTTGGTAGAGTGTTGGTCTTGTACTATCAATGTACACCTCACATAGGTTCGAATCCTATGTAAGTTTGTTTTTATTTTACTAGTCTGCATTGTGGTTTGTGGCTCAATACCAGGTAATGCATATGTCTTTTAACAACAGTAGTCAAGTCTTCCAATGTACTTGTTAGTGAAACCCAAAAGATAGATTTATTTTCTCTTTGTTTCCTCAAATTTTTAATGCATATCTTTCACAACTTTTGTAGTAAAGTATTCTAATGACTTGCTTATGACACCCCATAGAATATATCATGTTTAGTACCTTGGACATTGTAGCTTATTTACTTAAATCTCTGATATATTTTGAACTGTTGGTGTTCAGACTGGGTAGCTCAGTTGGTAGAGTGTTGGTGTTGCATTTTCAATGTACACCTCACATTGATTCGAATCCCATGTAAGTTTATTTTTATTTTACTAGTCTGCATTGTGGTTTGTGGCTCAATACCATGTAATGCATGTCTTTTAACAACAGTAGTCAAGTCTTCCAATGTACTTGTTAGTAAAACCCAATAGATAGCTTTATTTTCTCTGTGTTTCCTCAAATTTTTTATGCATATCTTTTACAACTTTTGTAGTAAAGTAGTCTAATGACTTGCTTATGACACCCCATAGAATATATCATGTTTAGTACCTTTTACATTGTAGCTTATTTACCTAAATCTCTGATATATTTTGAGTCATTCGTGTTCAGACTGGGTAGCTCAGTTGGAAGAGTGTTAGTCTTGCACTATCAATGTACACCTCATATAGGTTCGAATCCCTCGTAAGTTTGTTTTTATTTTACTAGTCTGCATTGTGGTTTGTGGCTCAATACTATGTAATGCATATCTTTTAATAACAGTAGTCAAGTCTTCCAATGTACTTGTTAGTGAAACCCAATAGACAGCTTTATTTTCTCTTTGTTTCTTCAAATATTGAAAGCGTATGTCTTATAACTTTAGTAGTAAAGTATTCTAATGACTTGCTTATGACACCCCATAGAATATATCATGTTTAGTACCTTGAACATTGTAGCTTTTTTACTTAAATCTCTGATATATTTTATGTATTTTGTGTGCAGACGGGGTAGCTCAGTAGGTAGAGTGTTGGTCTTGCACTATCAATGTAAACCTCACATAGGTTTGAATACCATGTAAGTTTGTTTTTATTTTACTAGTCTGCATTGTGGTTTGTGGCTCAATACCATGTAATACATGTCTTTTAACAACAGTAGTCAAGTCTTCCAATGTACTTGTTAGTGAAACCCAATAGATAGCTTTATTTTCTCTGTGTTTCCTCAAATTTTTTATGCATATCTTTTACAACTTTTGTAGTAAAGTAGTCTAATGACTTGCTTATGACACCCCATATAATATATCATGTTTAGTACCTTGGACATTGTAGCTTATTTACCTAAATCTCTGATATATTTTGGATCATTTGTGTTCAGACTGGGTAGCTCAGTTGGTAGAGTGGTGGTGTTGCACTATCAATGTACACCTCACATAGGTTCGAATCCCTCGTAAGTTTGTTTTTATTTTACTAGTCTGCATTGTGGTTTGTGGCTCAATGCCATGAAATGCATATGTCTTTTAACAACAGTAGTCAAGTCTTCCAATGTACTTGTTAGTGAAACCCAATAGATAGCTTTATTTTCTTTTTGTTTCCTAAAATTTTGAATGCATATCTTTTACAAATTTTGTAGTAAAGTATTCTAATGACTTGCTTATGACACCCCATATAATATATCATGTTTAGTACCATGGACATTGTAGCTTATTTACTTAAATCTCTGATATATAGGTTCATGGTCTTCAGACGGGGTAGCTCAGTTGGTCGAGTGTTAGTCTTGCACTATCAATGTAAACCTCACATAGGTTTGAATCCCATGTAAGTTTGTTTTTATTTTACTAGTCTGCATTGTGGTTTGTGGCTCAATGCCATGAAATACATATGTCTTTTAACAAGAGTAGTCAAGTCTTCCAACTTACTTGTTAGTGAAACCCAATAGATTGCTTCATTTTCTCTTTGTTTCCTCAAATTTTGAATGCATATCTTTAACAACTTTTGTAGTAAAGTATTCTAATGACTTGCTTATGACACCCCATAGAATACATAATGTTTAGTACCTTGGACATTGTAGCTTATTTACTTAAATCTCTGATATATTTTTTGCTATTTCTGTTCAGACTGGGTAGCTCAGTTGGTAGAGTGTTGGTCTTGCACTATCAATGTAAACCTCACATAGGTTTGAATCCTATGTAAGTTTGTTTTGATTTTACTAGTCTGCATTGTGGTTTGTGGCTCAATACCATGTAATGCATATCTTTTAACAACAGTAGTCAAGTCTTCCAATGTACTTGTTAGTGAAACCCAATAGATAGCTTTATTTTCTCTTTGTTTCTTCAAATATTGAAAGCGTATATGTCTTATAACTTTAGTAGTAAAGTATTCTAATGACTTGCTTATGACACCCCATAGAATATATCATGTTTAGTACCTTGGACGTTGTAGCTTTTTTACTTAAATCTATGATATAATTTATGTATTTTGTGTGCAGACGGGGTAGCTCAGTAGGTAGAGTGTTGGTCTTGCACTATCAATGTAAACCTCACATAGGTTTGAATACCATGTAAGTTTGTTTTTATTTTACTAGTCTGCATTGTGGTTTGTGGCTCAATACCAGGTAATGCATATGTCTTTTAACAACAGTAGTCAAGTCTTCCAATGTACTTGTTAGTGAAACCCAATAGATAGCTTTACTTTCTCTGTGTTTCCTCAAATTTTTTATGCATATCTTTTACAACTTTTGTAGTAAAGTATTCTAATGACTTGCTTATGACACCCCATAGAATATATCATGTTTAGTACCTTGGACATTGTAGCTTATTTACCTAAATCTCTGATATATTTTTGGACTATTGGTGTTCAGACTGTGTAGCTCAGTTGGTAGAGTGTTGGTCTTGTACTATCAATGTACACCTCACATAGGTTCGAATCCTATGTAAGTTTGTTTTTATTTTACTAGTCTGCATTGTGGTTTGTGGCTCAATACCAGGTAATGCATATGTCTTTTAACAACAGTAGTCAAGTCTTCCAATGTACTTGTTAGTGAAACCCAAAAGATAGATTTATTTTCTCTTTGTTTCCTCAAATTTTTAATGCATATCTTTCACAACTTTTGTAGTAAAGTATTCTAATGACTTGCTTATGACACCCCATAGAATATATCATGTTTAGTACCTTGGACATTGTAGCTTATTTACTTAAATCTCTGATATATTTTGAACTATTGGTGTTCAGACTGGGTAGCTCAGTTGGTAGAGTGTTGGTGTTGCATTTTCAATGTACACCTCACATTGATTCGAATCCCATGTAAGTTTATTTTTATTTTACTAGTCTGCATTGTGGTTTGTGGCTCAATACCATGTAATGCATGTCTTTTAACAACAGTAGTCAAGTCTTCCAATGTACTTGTTAGTAAAACCCAATAGATAGCTTTATTTTCTCTGTGTTTCCTCAAATTTTTTATGCATATCTTTTACAACTTTTGTAGTAAAGTAGTCTAATGACTTGCTTATGACACCCCATAGAATATATCATGTTTAGTACCTTTTACATTGTAGCTTATTTACCTAAATCTCTGATATATTTTGAGTCATTCGTGTTCAGACTGGGTAGCTCAGTTGGAAGAGTGTTAGTCTTGCACTATCAATGTACACCTCATATAGGTTCGAATCCCTCGTAAGTTTGTTTTTATTTTACTAGTCTGCATTGTGGTTTGTGGCTCAATACTATGTAATGCATATCTTTTAACAACAGTAGTCAAGTCTTCCAATGTACTTGTTAGTGAAACCCAATAGACAGCTTTATTTTCTCTTTGTTTCTTCAAATATTGAAAGCGTATGTCTTATAACTTTAGTAGTAAAGTATTCTAATGACTTGCTTATGACACCCCATAGAATATATCATGTTTAGTACCTTGAACATTGTAGCTTTTTTACTTAAATCTCTGATATATTTTATGTATTTTGTGTGCAGACGGGGTAGCTCAGTAGGTAGAGTGTTGGTCTTGCACTATCAATGTAAACCTCACATAGGTTTGAATACCATGTAAGTTTGTTTTTATTTTACTAGTCTGCATTGTGGTTTGTGGCTCAATACCATGTAATGCATGTCTTTTAACAACAGTAGTCAAGTCTTCCAATGTACTTGTTAGTGAAACCCAATAGATAGCTTTATTTTCTCTGTGTTTCCTCAAATTTTTTATGCATATCTTTTACAACTTTTGTAGTAAAGTAGTCTAATGACTTGCTTATGACACCCCATATAATATATCATGTTTAGTACCTTGGACATTGTAGCTTATTTACCTAAATCTCTGATATATTTTGGATCATTTGTGTTCAGACTGGGTAGCTCAGTTGGTAGAGTGGTGGTGTTGCACTATCAATGTAAACCTCAAATAGGTTCGAATCCCTCGTAAGTTTGTTTTTATTTTACTAGTCTGCATTGTGGTTTGTGGCTCAATACTATGTAATGCATATCTTTTAACAACAGTAGTCAAGTCTTCCAATGTACTTGTTAGTGAAACCCAATAGACAGCTTTATTTTCTCTTTGTTTCTTCAAATATTGAAAGCGTATGTCTTATAACTTTAGTAGTAAAGTATTCTAATGACTTGCTTATGACACCCCATAGAATATATCATGTTTAGTACCTTGAACATTGTAGCTTTTTTACTTAAATCTATGATATATTTTATGTATTTTGTGTGCAGACGGGGTAGCTCAGTAGGTAGAGTGTTGGTCTTGCACTATCAATGTAAACCTCACATAGGTTTGAATACCATGTAAGTTTGTTTTTATTTTACTAGTCTGCATTGTGGTTTGTGGCTCAATACCAGGTAATGCATATGTCTTTTAACAACAGTAGTCAAGTCTTCCAATGTACTTGTTAGTGAAACCCAATAGATAGCTTTACTTTCTCTGTGTTTCCTCAAATTTTTATGCATATCTTTTACAACTTTTGTAGTAAAGTATTCTAATGACTTGCTTATGACACCCCATAGAATATATCATGTTTAGTACCTTGGACATTGTAGCTTATTTACTTAAATCTCTGATATATTTTGTGTCATTTGTGTTCAGACTGGGTAGCTCAGTTGGTAGAGTGTTGGTATTGCACTATTAATGTAAACCTCACATAGGTTTGAATCCCATGTAAGTTTGTTTTTATTTTACTAGTCTGCATTGTGGTTTGTGGCTCAATGCCATGAAATGCATATGTCTTTTAACAACAGTAGTCAAGTCTTCCAATGTACTTGTTAGTGAAACCCAATAGATAGCTTTATTTTCTCTTTGTTTCCTCAAATTTTGAATGCATATCTTTTACAACATTTGTAGTAAAGTATTCTAATGACTTGATAATGACACCCCATAGAATATATCATGTTTAGTACCTTGGACATTGTAGCTTATTTACTTAAATCTCTGATATATTTTGTGTCATTTGTGTTCAGACTGGGTAGCTCAGTTGGTAGAGTGTTGGTATTGCACTATCAATGTAAACCTCACATAGGTTTGAATCCCATGTGAGTTTGTTTTTATTTTACTAGTCTGGTTTGTGGCTCAATGCCATGAAATGCATATGTCTTTTAACAACAGTAGTGAAGTCTTCCAATGTACTTGTTAGTGGAACCCAATAGATAGCTTTATTTTCTTTTTGTTTCCTAAAATTTTGAATGCATATCTTTTACAAATTTTGTAGTAAAGTATTCTAATGACTTGCTTATGACACCCCATATAATATATCATGTTTAGTACCATGGACATTGTAGCTTATTTACTTAAATCTCTGATATATAGGTTCATGGTCTTCAGACGGGGTAGCTCAGTTGGTCGAGTGTTAGTCTTGCACTATCAATGTAAACCTCACATAGGTTTGAATCCCATGTAAGTTTGTTTTTATTTTACTAGTCTGCATTGTGGTTTGTGGCTCAATGCCATGAAATACATATGTCTTTTAACAAGAGTAGTCAAGTCTTCCAACTTACTTGTTAGTGAAACCCAATAGATTGCTTCATTTTCTCTTTGTTTCCTCAAATTTTGAATGCATATCTTTAACAACTTTTGTAGTAAAGTATTCTAATGACTTGCTTATGACACCCCATAGAATACATAATGTTTAGTACCTTGGACATTGTAGCGTATTTACTTAAATCTCTGATATATTTTTTGCTATTTCTGTTCAGACTGGGTAGCTCAGTTGGTAGAGTGTTGGTCTTGCACTATCAATGTAAACCTCACATAGGTTTGAATCCTATGTAAGTTTGTTTTGATTTTACTAGTCTGCATTGTGGTTTGTGGCTCAATACCATGTAATGCATATCTTTTAACAACAGTAGTCAAGTCTTCCAATGTACTTGTTAGTGAAACCCAATAGATAGCTTTATTTTCTCTTTGTTTCTTCAAATATTGAAAGCGTATGTCTTATAAATTTAGTAGTAAAGTATTCTAATGACTTGCTTATGACACCCCATAGAATATATCATGTTTAGTACCTTGGACGTTGTAGCTTTTTTACTTAAATCTATGATATAATTTATGTATTTTGTGTGCAGACGGGGTAGCTCAGTAGGTAGAGTGTTGGTCTTGCACTATCCATGTAAACCTCACATAGGTTTGAATACCATGTAAGTTTGTTTTTATTTTACTAGTCTGCATTGTGGTTTGTGGCTCAATACCAGGTAATGCATATGTCTTTTAACAACAGTAGTCAAGTCTTCCAATGTACTTGTTAGTGAAACCCAATAGATAGCTTTACTTTCTCTGTGTTTCCTCAAATTTTTTATGCATATCTTTTACAACTTTTGTAGTAAAGTATTCTAATGACTTGCTTATGACACCCCATAGAATATATCATGTTTAGTACCTTGGACATTGTAGCTTATTTACTTAAATCTCTGATATATTTTTGGACTATTGGTGTTCAGACTGTGTAGCTCAGTTGGTAGAGTGTTGGTCTTGTACTATCAATGTACACCTCACATAGGTTCGAATCCTATGTAAGTTTGTTTTTATTTTACTAGTCTGCATTGTGGTTTGTGGCTCAATACCAGGTAATGCATATGTCTTTTAACAACAGTAGTCAAGTCTTCCAATGTACTTGTTAGTGAAACCCAAAAGATAGATTTATTTTCTCTTTGTTTCCTCAAATTTTTAATGCATATCTTTCACAACTTTTGTAGTAAAGTATTCTAATGACTTGCTTATGACACCCCATAGAATATATCATGTTTAGTACCTTGGACATTGTAGCTTATTTACTTAAATCTCTGATATATTTTGAACTATTGGTGTTCAGACTGGGTAGCTCAGTTGGTAGAGTGTTGGTGTTGCATTATCAATGTACACCTCACATTGATTCGAATCCCATGTAAGTTTATTTTTATTTTACTAGTCTGCATTGTGGTTTGTGGCTCAATACCATGTAATGCATGTCTTTTAACAACAGTAGTCAAGTCTTCCAATGTACTTGTTAGTAAAACCCAATAGATAGCTTTATTTTCTCTGTGTTTCCTCAAATTTTTTATGCATATCTTTTACAACTTTTGTAGTAAAGTAGTCTAATGACTTGCTTATGACACCCCATAGAATATATCATGTTTAGTACCTTGGACATTGTAGCTTATTTACCTAAATCTCTGATATATTTTGGGTCATTCGTGTTCAGACTGGGTAGCTCAGTTGGTAGAGTGTTGGTGTTGCACTATCAATGTACACCTCACATAGGTTCGAGTCCCTTATAAGTTTGTTTTTATTTTACTAGTCTGCATTGTGGTTTGTGGCTCAATACTATGTAATGCATATATTTTAACAACAGTAGTCAAGTCTTCCAATGTACTTGTTAGTGAAACCCAAAAGACAGCTTTATTTTCTCTTTGTTTCTTCAAATATTGAAAGCGTATGTCTTATAACTTTAGTAGTAAAGTATTCTAATGACTTGCTTATGACACCCCATAGAATATATCATGTTTAGTACCTTGAACATTGTAGCTTTTTTACTTAAATCTCTGATATATTTTAAGTATTTTGTGTGCAGACGGGGTAGCTCAGTAGGTAGAGTGTTGGTCTTGCACTATCAATGTAAACCTCACATAGGTTTGAATACCATGTAAGTTTGTTTTTATTTTACTAGTCTGCATTGTGGTTTGTGGCTCAATACCAGGTAATGCATATGTCTTTTAACAACAGTAGTCAAGTCTTCCAATGTACTTGTTAGTGAAACCCAATAGATAGCTTTACTTTCTCTGTGTTTCCTCAAATTTTTTATGCATATCTTTTACAACTTTTGTAGTAAAGTATTCTAATGACTTGCTTATGACACCCCATAGAATATATCATGTTTAGTACCTTGGACATTGTAGCTTATTTACTTAAATCTCTGATATATTTTGTGTCATTTATGTTCGGATTGGGTAGCTCAGTTGGAAGAGTGTTGGTCTTGCACTATCAATGTACACCTCACATAGGTTCGAATCCCATGTAAGTTTATTTGAATTTTACTAGTCTGCATTGTGGTTTGTGGCTCAATACAATGTAATGCATGTCTTTTAACAACAGTAGTCAAGTCTTCCAATGTACTTGTTAGTGAAACCCAATAGATAGCTTTATTTTGTCTTTGTTTCCTCAAATTTTTAATGCATATCTTTTACAACTTTTGTAGTAAAGTATTCTAATGACTTGCTTATGACACCCCATAGAATATATCATGTTTAGTACCTTGGACATTGTAGCTTATTTACTTAAATCTCTGATATATTTTGAACTATTGGTGTTCAGACTGGGTAGCTCAGTTGGTAGAGTGTTGATGTTGCACTATCAATGTATACCTTACATTGATTCGAATCCCATGTAAGTTATTTTGATTTTACTAGTCTGCATTGTGGTTTGTGGCTCAATACCATGTAATGCATGTCTTTTAACAACAGTAGTCAAGTCTTCCAATGTACTTGTTAGTGAAACCCAATAGATAGCTTTATTTTCTCTGTGTTTCCTCAAATTTTTATGCATATCTTTTACAACTTTTGTAGTAAAGTAGTCTAATGACTTGCTTATGACACCCCAAAGAATATATCATGTTTAGTACCTTGGACATTGTAGCTTATTTACCTAAATCTCTGATATATTTTGTGTCATTTGTGTTCAGACTGGGTAGCTCATTTGGTAGAGTGTTGGTTTTGTACTATCAATGTAAACCTCAAATAGGTTTGAATCCCATATAGGTTTATTTTTATTTTACTAGTCTGCATTGTGGTTTGTGGCTCAATACCATGTAATGCATGTCTTTTAACAACAGTAGTCAAGTCTTCCATTGTACTTGTTAGTGAAAACCAAGAGATAGCTTTATTTTCTCTTTGTTTCCTCAAATTTTTAATGCATATCTTTTACAACTTTTGTAGTAAAGTATTCTAATGACTTGCTTATGACACCCCATAGAATATATCATGTTTAGTACCTTGGACATTGTAGCTTATTTATTTAAATCTCTGATATATTTTGGACTATTGGTGTTCAGACTGGGTAGCTCAGTTCGTAGAGTGTTGGTCTTGCACTATCAATATACACCTCACATAGATTCGAATCCCATGTACGTTTATTTTACTAGTCTGCATTGTGGTTTGTGGCTCAATACCATGTAATGCATGTCTTTTAACAACAGTAGTCAAGTCTTCCAATGTACTTGTTAGTGAAACCCAATAGATAGCTTTATTTTCTCTGTGTTTCCTCAATTTTTTTATGCATATCTTTTACAACTTTTGTAGTAAAGTAGTCTAATGACTTGCTTATGACACCCCATAGAATATATCATGTTTAGTACCTTGGACATTGTAGCTTATTTACTTAAATTGCTGATATATTTTGTACTAATTGTGTTCAGGCTGGGTAGCTCAGTTGTTAGAGTGTTGGTCTTGCACTGTCAATGTACACGTCACTTAGGTTCGAATCCCATGTTAGTTTGTTCTTATTTTACTAGTCTGCATTGTGGTTTGTGGCTCAATACCATGTAATGCATATCTTTTAACAACAGAAGTCAAGTCTTCCAATGTACTTGTTAGTGAAACCCAATAGATAGCTTTAATTTCTCTTTGTTTCCTCAAATTTTTAATGCATATCTTTTACAACTTTTGTAGTAAAGTATTCTAATGACTTGCTTATGACACCCCATAGAATATATCATGTTTAGTTCCTTGGACATTGTAGCTTATTTACTTAAATATCTTATATATTTTGTCCATTCGTGTTCGGACTGGGTAGCTCATTTGGTAGAGTGTAGGTGCTGCACTATCAATGTACACCTCACATAAGTTCGAATACCATGTAAGTTTATTTTTATTTTACTAGTCTGCATTGTGGTTTGTGGCTCAATATCATGTAATGCATGTCTTTTAACAACAGTAGTCAAGTCTTCCAATGTACTTGTTAGTGAAACCCAATAGATAGCTTTATTTTCTCTGTGTTTCCTTAATTTTTTTATGCATATCTTTTACAACTTTTGTAGTAAAGTAGTTTAATGACTTGCTTATGACACCCCATAGAATATATCATGGTTAGTACCTTGGACATTGTAGCTTATTTACCCAAATCTCTGATATATTTTGTATCATTTGTGTTCAGCCTGGGTAGCTCAGTTGGTAGAGTGTTGGTCTTGCACTATCAATGTACACCTCACATAGATTCGAATCCTATGTAAGTTTATTTTTGTTTTACTAGTGTGCATTGTGGTTTGTGGCTCAATACCATGTAATGCATGTCTTTTAACAGCAGTAGTCAAGTCTTCCAATGTACTTGTTAGTGAAACCCAATAGATAGCTTTATTTTCTCTTTGTTTCCTCAAATTTTAATGCATATCTTTTACAACTTTTGTAGTAAAGTATTCTAATGACTTGATTATGACACCCCATAGAATATATCATGTTTAGTACCTTGGACATTGTAGCTTATTTACCCAAATCTCTGACATATTTTGTGCCATTTGTGTTCAGACTGGGTAGCTCAGTTGGTAGAGTGTTGGTCTTGCACTATCAATGTACACCTCACATAGATTCGAATCCTATGTAAGTTTATTTTTATTTTACTAGTCTGCATTGTGGTTTGTGGCTCAATACCACGTAATGCATATGTCTTTTAACAACAGTAGTCAAGTCTTCCAATGTACTTGTTAGTGAAACCCAATAGATAGCTTTACTTTCTCTGTGTTTCCTCAAATTTTTTATGCATATCTTTTACAACTTTTGTAGTAAAGTATTCTAATGACTTGCTTATGACACCCCATAGAATATATCATGTTTAGTTCCTTGGACATTGTAGCTTATTTACTTAAATCTCTGATATATTTTGTGTCATTTATGTTCGGATTGGGTAGCTCAGTTGGAAGAGTGTTGGTCTTGCACTATCAATGTACACCTCACATAGGTTCGAATCCCATGTAAGTTTATTGGAATTTTACTAGTCTGCATTGTGGTTTGTGGCTCAATACAATGTAATGCATGTCTTTTAACAACAGTAGTCAAGTCTTCCAATGTACTTGTTAGTGAAACCCAATAGATAGCTTTATTTTGTCTTTGTTTCCTCAAATTTTTAATGCATATCTTTTACAACTTTTGTAGTAAAGTATTCTAATGACTTGCTTATGACACCCCATAGAATATATCATGTTTAGTACCTTGGACATTGTAGCTTATTTACTTAAATCTCTGATATATTTTGAACTATTGGTGTTCAGACTGGGTAGCTCAGTTGGTAGAGTGTTGATGTTGCACTATCAATGTATACCTTACATTGATTCGAATCCCATGTAAGTTATTTTTATTTTACTAGTCTGCATTGTGGTTTGTGGCTCAATACCATGTAATGCATGTCTTTTAACAACAGTAGTCAAGTCTTCCAATGTACTTGTTAGTGAAACCCAATAGATAGCTTTATTTTCTCTGTGTTTCCTCAAATTTTTATGCATATCTTTTACAACTTTTGTAGTAAAGTAGTCTAATGACTTGCTTATGACACCCCAAAGAATTTATCATGTTTAGTACCTTGGACATTGTAGCTTATTTACCTAAATCTCTGATATATTTTGTGTCATTTGTGTTCAGACTGGGTAGCTCATTTGGTAGAGTGTTGGTTTTGTACTATCAATGTAAACCTCAAATAGGTTTGAATCCCATATAAGTTTATTTTTATTTTACTAGTCTGCATTGTGGTTTGTGGCTCAATACCATGTAATGCATGTCTTTTAACAACAGTAGTCAAGTCTTCCATTGTACTTGTTAGTGAAAACCAAGAGATAGCTTTATTTTCTCTTTGTTTCCTCAAATTTTTAATGCATATCTTTTACAACTTTTGTAGTAAAGTATTCTAATGACTTGCTTATGACACCCCATAGAATATATCATGTTTAGTACCTTGGACATTGTAGCTTATTTATTTAAATCTCTGATATATTTTGGACTATTGGTGTTCAGACTGGGTAGCTCAGTTCGTAGAGTGTTGGTCTTGCACTATCAATATACACCTCACATAGATTCGAATCCCATGTACGTTTATTTTACTAGTCTGCATTGTGGTTTGTGGCTCAATACCATGTAATGCATGTCTTTTAACAACAGTAGTCAAGTCTTCCAATGTACTTGTTAGTGAAACCCAATAGATAGCTTTATTTTCTCTGTGTTTCCTCAATTTTTTTATGCATATCTTTTACAACTTTTGTAGTAAAGTATTCTAATGACTTGCTTATGACACCCCATAGAATATATCATGTTTAGTACCTTGGACATTGTAGCTTATTTACTTAAATCTCTGATATATTTTGAGTCATTCGTGTTCAGACTGGGTAGCTCAGTTGGAAGAGTGTTAGTCTTGCACTATCAATGTACACCTCATATAGGTTCGAATCTCATGTAAGTTTATTTGAATTTTACGAGTCTGCATTGTGGTTTGTGGCTCAATACCATGTAATGCATGTATTTTAACAACAGTAGTCAAGTCTTCCAATGTACTTGTTAGTGAAACCCAATAGATAGCTTTATTTTCTCTGTGTTTCCTCAAATTTTTTATGCATATCTTTTACAACTTTTGTAGTAAAGTATTCTAATGACTTGCTTATGACACCCCATAGAATATATCATGTTTAGTACCTTGGACATTGTAGCTTATTTACTTAAATCTCTGATATATTTTGGACCATTGGTGTTTGGACTGGGTAGCTCAGTAGGTAGAGTGTTGGTCTTGCACTATCAATGTACACCTCACATAGATTCGAATCCTATGTAAGTTTATTTTTATTTTACTAGTCTGCATTGTGGTTTGTGGCTCAATACCATGTAATGCATGTCTTTTAACAACAGTAGTCAAGTCTTCCAATGTACTTGTTAGTGAAACCCAATAGATAGCTTTATTTTCTCTTTGTTTCCTCAAATTTTTAATGCATATCTTTTACAACTTTTGTAGTAAAGTATTCTAATGACTTGATTATGACACCCCATAGAATATATCATGTTTAGTACCTTGGACATTGTAGCTTATTTACTTAAATCTCTGATATATTTCATGCTATTTTTGTGTTCAGACTGGGTAGCTCAGATGGTAGAGTGTTGGTCTTGCACTATCAATGTAAACATCATATAGGTTCAAATCCCATGTAAGTTTGTTTTTATTTTACTAGTCTGCATTGTGGTTTGTGGCTTAATACCAGGTAATGCATATGTCTTTTAACAACAGTAGTCAAGTCTTCCAATGTACTTGTTAGTGAAACCCAATAGACAGCTTTATTTTCTCTTTGTTTCTTCAAATATTGAATGTGTATGTCTTATAACTTTAGAAGTAAAGTATTCTAATGACTTGCTTATGACACCCCATAGAATATATCATGTTTAGTACCTTGGACGTTGTAGCTTTTTTACTTAAATCTCTGATATATTTTATGTATTTTGTGTGCAGACGGGGTAGCTCAGTAGGTAGAGTGTTGGTCTTGCACTATCAATGTAAGCCTCACATAGGTTTGAATGCCATGTAAGTTTGTTTTTATTTTACTAGTCTGCATTGTGGTTTGTGGCTCAATACCAGGTAATGCATATGTCTTTTAACAACAGTAGTCAAGTCTTCCAATGTACTTGTTAGTGAAACCCAATAGACAGCTTTATTTTCTCTTTGTTTCTTCAAATATTGAATGTGTATGTCTTATAACTTTAGAAGTAAAGTTTTCTAATGACTTGCTTATGACACCCCATAGAATATATAATGTTTAGTACCTTGGACGTTGTAGCTTTTTTACTTAAATCTCTGATATATTTTATGTATTTTGTGTGCAGACGGGGTAGCTCAGTAGGTAGAGTGTTGGTCTTGCACTATCAATGTAAACCTCACATAGGTTTAAATATCATGTAAGTTAGTTTTTATTTTACTAGTCTGCATTGTGGTTTGTGGCTTAATACCAGGTAATGCATATGTCTTTTAACAACAGTAGTCAAGTCTTCCAATGTACTTGTTAGTGAAACCCAATAGATAGCTTTATTTTCTCTGTTTCCTCAATTTTTTTATGCATATCTTTTACAACTTTTGTAGTAAAGTATTCTAATGACTTGCTTATGACACCCCATAGAATATATCATGTTTAGTACCATGGACATTGTAGCTTATTTACTTAAATCTCTGATATATTTTGTGTCATTTGTGTTCAGACTGGGTAGCTCAGTTGGTAGAGTGTTGGTGTTGCACTATCAATGTACACCTCACATAGATTCGAATCCCATGTAAGTTTATTTTTATTTTTCTAGTCTGCATTGTGGTTTGTGGCTCAATACCATGTAATGCATGTCTTTTAACAACAGTAGTCAAGTCTTCCAATGTACTTGTTAGTGAAACCCAATAGATAGCTTTATTTTCTCTGTGTTTCCTCAAATTTTTTATGCATATCTTTTACAACTTTTGTAGTAAAGTATTCTAATGACTTGCTTATGACACCCCATAGAATATATCATGTTTAGTACCATGGACATTGTAGCTTATTTACTTAAATCTCTGATATATTTTGTGCCATTTGTGTTCTGACTGGGTAGCTCAGTTGGTAGAGTGTTGGTCTTGCACTATCAATGTACACCTCACATAGGTCCGAGTCCCATGTAAGTTTGTATTTATTTTACTAGTGTGGTTTGTGGCTCAATACCATGTAATGCATATCTTTTAACAACAGTAGTCAAGTCTTCCAATGTACTTGTTAGTGAAACCCAATAGATAGCTTTATTTTCTCTTTGTTTCCTCAAATTTTTAATGCATATCTTTTACAACTTTTGTAGTAAAGTATTCTAATGACTTGCTTATGACACCCCATAGAATATATCATGTTTAGTACCTTGGACATTGTAGCTTATTTACTTAAATTGCTGATATATTTTGTACTAATTGTGTTAAGGCTGGGTAGCTCAGTTGGTAGAGTGTTGGTCTTGCACTGTCAATGTACACGTCACTTAGGTTCGAATCCCATGTTAGTTTGTTCTTATTTTACTAGTCTGCATTGTGGTTTGTGGCTCAATACCATGTAATGCATATCTTTTAACAACAGAAGTCAAGTCTTCCAATGTACTTGTTAGTGAAACCCAATAGATAGCTTTAATTTCTCTTTGTTTCCTCAAATTTTTAATGCATATCTTTTACAACTTTTGTAGTAAAGTATTCTAATGACTTGCTTATGACACCCCATAGAATATATCATGTTTAGTTCCTTGGACATTGTAGCTTATTTACTTAAATATCTTATATATTTTGTCCATTCGTGTTCGGACTGGGTAGCTCATTTGGTAGAGTGTAGGTGCTGCACTATCAATGTACACCTCACATAAGTTCGAATACCATGTAAGTTTATTTTTATTTTACTAGTCTGCATTGTGGTTTGTGGCTCAATATCATGTAATGCATGTCTTTTAACAACAGTAGTCAAGTCTTCCAATGTACTTGTTAGTGAAACCCAATAGATAGCTTTATTTTCTCTGTGTTTCCTTAATTTTTTTATGCATATCTTTTACAACTTTTGTAGTAAAGTAGTTTAATGACTTGCTTATGACACCCCATAGAATATATCATGGTTAGTACCTTGGACATTGTAGCTTATTTACCCAAATCTCTGATATATTTTGTATCATTTGTGTTCAGCCTGGGTAGCTCAGTTGGTAGAGTGTTGGTCTTGCACTATCAATGTACACCTCACATAGATTCGAATCCTATGTAAGTTTATTTTTGATTTACTATTGTGGTTTGTGGCTCAATACCATGTAATGCATGTCTTTTAACAACAGTAGTCAAGTCTTCCAATGTACTTGTTAGTGAAACCCAATAGATAGCTTTATTTTCTCTTTGTTTCCTCAAATTTTAATGCATATCTTTTACAACTTTTGTAGTAAAGTATTCTAATGACTTGATTATGACACCCCATAGAATATATCATGTTTAGTACCTTGGACATTGTAGCTTATTTACCCAAATCTCTGACATATTTTGTGCCATTTGTGTTCAGACTGGGTAGCTCAGTTGGTAGAGTGTTGGTCTTGCACTATCAATGTACACCTCACATAGATTCGAATCCTATGTAAGTTTATTTTTATTTTACTAGTCTGCATTGTGGTTTGTGGCTCAATACCAGGTAATGCATATGTCTTTTAACAACAGTAGTCAAGTCTTCCAATGTACTTGTTAGTGAAACCCAATAGATAGCTTTACTTTCTCTGTGTTTCCTCAAATTTTTTATGCATATCTTTTACAACTTTTGTAGTAAAGTATTCTAATGACTTGCTTATGACACCCCATAGAATATATCATGTTTAGTTCCTTGGACATTGTAGCTTATTTACTTAAATCTCTGATATATTTTGTGTCATTTATGTTCGGATTGGGTAGCTCAGTTGGAAGAGTGTTGGTCTTGCACTATCAATGTACACCTCACATAGGTTCGAATCCCATGTAAGTTTATTGGAATTTTACTAGTCTGCATTGTGGTTTGTGGCTCAATACAATGTAATGCATGTCTTTTAACAACAGTAGTCAAGTCTTCCAATGTACTTGTTAGTGAAACCCAATAGATAGCTTTATTTTGTCTTTGTTTCCTCAAATTTTTAATGCATATCTTTTACAACTTTTGTAGTAAAGTATTCTAATGACTTGCTTATGACACCCCATAGAATATATCATGTTTAGTACCTTGGACATTGTAGCTTATTTACTTAAATCTCTGATATATTTTGAACTATTGGTGTTCAGACTGGGTAGCTCAGTTGGTAGAGTGTTGATGTTGCACTATCAATGTATACCTTACATTGATTCGAATCCCATGTAAGTTATTTTGATTTTACTAGTCTGCATTGTGGTTTGTGGCTCAATACCATGTAATGCATGTCTTTTAACAACAGTAGTCAAGTCTTCCAATGTACTTGTTAGTGAAACCCAATAGATAGCTTTATTTTCTCTGTGTTTCCTCAAATTTTTATGCATATCTTTTACAACTTTTGTAGTAAAGTAGTCTAATGACTTGCTTATGACACCCCAAAGAATATATCATGTTTAGTACCTTGGACATTGTAGCTTATTTACCTAAATCTCTGATATATTTTGTGTCATTTGTGTTCAGACTGGGTAGCTCATTTGGTAGAGTGTTGGTTTTGTACTATCAATGTAAACCTCAAATAGGTTTGAATCCCATATAAGTTTATTTTTATTTTACTAGTCTGCATTGTGGTTTGTGGCTCAATACCATGTAATGCATGTCTTTTAACAACAGTAGTCAAGTCTTCCATTGTACTTGTTAGTGAAAACCAAGAGATAGCTTTATTTTCTCTTTGTTTCCTCAAATTTTTAATGCATATCTTTTACAACTTTTGTAGTAAAGTATTCTAATGACTTGCTTATGACACCCCATAGAATATATCATGTTTAGTACCTTGGACATTGTAGCTTATTTATTTAAATCTCTGATATATTTTGGACTATTGGTGTTCAGACTGGGTAGCTCAGTTCGTAGAGTGTTGGTCTTGCACTATCAATATACACCTCACATAGATTCGAATCCCATGTACGTTTATTTTACTAGTCTGCATTGTGGTTTGTGGCTCAATACCATGTAATGCATGTCTTTTAACAACAGTAGTCAAGTCTTCCAATGTACTTGTTAGTGAAACCCAATAGATAGCTTTATTTTCTCTGTGTTTCCTCAATTTTTTTATGCATATCTTTTACAACTTTTGTAGTAAAGTAGTCTAATGACTTGCTTATGACACCCCATAGAATATATCATGTTTAGTACCTTGGACATTGTAGCTTATTTACTTAAATTGCTGATATATTTTGTACTAATTGTGTTCAGGCTGGGTAGCTCAGTTGGTAGAGTGTTGGTCTTGCACTGTCAATGTACACGTCACTTAGGTTCGAATCCCATGTTAGTTTGTTCTTATTTTACTAGTCTGCATTGTGGTTTGTGGCTCAATACCATGTAATGCATATCTTTTAACAACAGAAGTCAAGTCTTCCAATGTACTTGTTAGTGAAACCCAATAGATAGCTTTAATTTCTCTTTGTTTCCTCAAATTTTTAATGCATATCTTTTACAACTTTTGTAGTAAAGTATTCTAATGACTTGCTTATGACACCCCATAGAATATATCATGTTTAGTTCCTTGGACATTGTAGCTTATTTACTTAAATATCTTATATATTTTGTCCATTCGTGTTCGGACTGGGTAGCTCATTTGGTAGAGTGTAGGTGCTGCACTATCAATGTACACCTCACATAAGTTCGAATACCATGTAAGTTTATTTTTATTTTACTAGTCTGCATTGTGGTTTGTGGCTCAATATCATGTAATGCATGTCTTTTAACAACAGTAGTCAAGTCTTCCAATGTACTTGTTAGTGAAACCCAATAGATAGCTTTATTTTCTCTGTGTTTCCTTAATTTTTTTATGCATATCTTTTACAACTTTTGTAGTAAAGTAGTTTAATGACTTGCTTATGACACCCCATAGAATATATCATGGTTAGTACCTTGGACATTGTAGCTTATTTACCCAAATCTCTGATATATTTTGTATCATTTGTGTTCAGCCTGGGTAGCTCAGTTGGTAGAGTGTTGGTCTTGCACTATCATTGTACACCTCACATAGATTCGAATCCTATGTAAGTTTATTTTTGTTTTACTAGTGTGCATTGTGGTTTGTGGCTCAATACCATGTAATGCATGTCTTTTAACAGCAGTAGTCAAGTCTTCCAATGTACTTGTTAGTGAAACCCAATAGATAGCTTTATTTTCTCTTTGTTTCCTCAAATTTTAATGCATATCTTTTACAACTTTTGTAGTAAAGTATTCTAATGACTTGATTATGACACCCCATAGAATATATCATGTTTAGTACCTTGGACATTGTAGCTTATTTACCCAAATCTCTGACATATTTTGTGCCATTTGTGTTCAGACTGGGTAGCTCAGTTGGTAGAGTGTTGGTCTTGCACTATCAATGTACACCTCACATAGATTCGAATCCTATGTAAGTTTATTTTTATTTTACTAGTCTGCATTGTGGTTTGTGGCTCAATACCAGGTAATGCATATGTCTTTTAACAACAGTAGTCAAGTCTTCCAATGTACTTGTTAGTGAAACCCAATAGATAGCTTTACTTTCTCTGTGTTTCCTCAAATTTTTTATGCATATCTTTTACAACTTTTGTAGTAAAGTATTCTAATGACTTGCTTATGACACCCCATAGAATATATCATGTTTAGTTCCTTGGACATTGTAGCTTATTTACTTAAATCTCTGATATATTTTGTGTCATTTGTGTTCGGATTGGGTAGCTCAGTTGGAAGAGTGTTGGTCTTGCACTATCAATGTACACCTCACATAGGTTCGAATCCCATGTAAGTTTATTGGAATTTTACTAGTCTGCATTGTGGTTTGTGGCTCAATACAATGTAATGCATGTCTTTTAACAACAGTAGTCAAGTCTTCCAATGTACTTGTTAGTGAAACCCAATAGATAGCTTTATTTTGTCTTTGTTTCCTCAAATTTTTAATGCATATCTTTTACAACTTTTGTAGTAAAGTATTCTAATGACTTGCTTATGACACCCCATAGAATATATCATGTTTAGTACCTTGGACATTGTAGCTTATTTACTTAAATCTCTGATATATTTTGAACTATTGGTGTTCAGACTGGGTAGCTCAGTTGGTAGAGTGTTGATGTTGCACTATCAATGTATACCTTACATTGATTCGAATCCCATGTAAGTTCTTTTTATTTTACTAGTCTGCATTGTGGTTTGTGGCTCAATACCATGTAATGCATGTCTTTTAACAACAGTAGTCAAGTCTTCCAATGTACTTGTTAGTGAAACCCAATAGATAGCTTTATTTTCTCTGTGTTTCCTCAAATTTTTATGCATATCTTTTACAACTTTTGTAGTAAAGTAGTCTAATGACTTGCTTATGACACCCCAAAGAATTTATCATGTTTAGTACCTTGGACATTGTAGCTTATTTACCTAAATCTCTGATATATTTTGTGTCATTTGTGTTCAGACTGGGTAGCTCATTTGGTAGAGTGTTGGTTTTGTACTATCAATGTAAACCTCAAATAGGTTTGAATCCCATATAAGTTTATTTTTATTTTACTAGTCTGCATTGTGGTTTGTGGCTCAATACCATGTAATGCATGTCTTTTAACAACAGTAGTCAAGTCTTCCATTGTACTTGTTAGTGAAAACCAAGAGATAGCTTTATTTTCTCTTTGTTTCCTCAAATTTTAATGCATATCTTTTACAACTTTTGTAGTAAAGTATTCTAATGACTTGCTTATGACACCCCATAGAATATATCATGTTTAGTACCTTGGACATTGTAGCTTATTTATTTAAATCTCTGATATATTTTGGACTATTGGTGTTCAGACTGGGTAGCTCAGTTCGTAGAGTGTTGGTCTTGCACTATCAATATACACCTCACATAGATTCGAATCCCATGTACGTTTATTTTACTAGTCTGCATTGTGGTTTGTGGCTCAATACCATGTAATGCATGTCTTTTAACAACAGTAGTCAAGTCTTCCAATGTACTTGTTAGTGAAACCCAATAGATAGCTTTATTTTCTCTGTGTTTCCTCAATTTTTTTATGCATATCTTTTACAACTTTTGTAGTAAAGTAGTCTAATGACTTGCTTATGACACCCCATAGAATATATCATGTTTAGTACCTTGGACATTGTAGCTTATTTACCTAAATCTCTGATATATTTTGAGTCATTCGTGTTCAGACTGGGTAGCTCAGTTGGAAGAGTGTTAGTTTTGCACTATCAATGTACACCTCATATAGGTTCGAATCTCATGTAAGTTTATTTGAATTTTACGAGTCTGCATTGTGGTTTGTGGCTCAATACCATGTAATGCATGTATTTTAACAACAGTAGTCAAGTCTTCCAATGTACTTGTTAGTGAAACCCAATAGATAGCTTTATTTTCTCTGTGTTTCCTCAAATTTTTTATGCATATCTTTTACAACTTTTGTAGTAAAGTATTCTAATGACTTGCTTATGACACCCCATAGAATATATCATGTTTAGTACCTTGGACATTGTAGCTTATTTACTTAAATCTCTGATATATTTTGGACCATTGGTGTTTGGACTGGGTAGCTCAGTAGGTAGAGTGTTGGTCTTGCACTATCAATGTACACCTCACATAGATTCGAATCCTATGTAAGTTTTTTTTTATTTTACTAGTCTGCATTGTGGTTTGTGGCTCAATACCATGTAATGCATGTCTTTTAACAACAGTAGTCAAGTCTTTCAATGTACTTGTTAGTGAAACCCAATAGATAGCTTTATTTTCTCTTTGTTTCCTCAAATTTTTAATGCATATCTTTTACAACTTTTGTAGTAAAGTATTCTAATGACTTGATTATGACACCCCATAGAATATATCATGTTTAGTACCTTGGACATTGTAGCTTATTTACTTAAATCTCTGATATATTTCATCCTATTTTTGTGTTCAGACTGGGTAGCTCAGATGGTAGAGTGTTGGTCTTGCACTGTCAATGTACACATCATATAGGTTCAAATCCCATGTAAGTTCGTTTTTATTTTACTAGTCTGCATTGTGGTTTGTGGCTTAATACCAGGTAATGCATATGTCTTTTAACAACAGTAGTCAAGTCTTCCAATGTACTTGTTAGTGAAACCCAATAGACAGCTTTATTTTCTCTTTGTTTCTTCAAATATTGAATGTGTATGTCTTATAACTTTAGAAGTAAAGTATTCTAATGACTTGCTTATGACACCCCATAGAATATATCATGTTTAGTACCTTGGACGTTGTAGCTTTTTTACTTAAATCTCTGATATATTTTATGTATTTTGTGTGCAGACGGGGTAGCTCAGTAGGTAGAGTGTTGGTCTTGCACTATCAATGTAAACCTCACATAGGTTTGAATGCCATGTAAGTTTGTTTTTATTTTACTAGTCTGCATTGTGGTTTGTGGCTCAATACCAGGTAATGCATATGTCTTTTAACAACAGTAGTCAAGTCTTCCAATGTACTTGTTAGTGAAACCCAATAGACAGCTTTATTTTCTCTTTGTTTCTTCAAATATTGAATGTGTATGTCTTATAACTTTAGAAGTAAAGTTTTCTAATGACTTGCTTATGACACCCCATAGAATATATAATGTTTAGTACCTTGGACGTTGTAGCTTTTTTACTTAAATCTCTGATGTATTTTATGTATTTTGTGTGCAGACGGGGTAGCTCAGTAGGTAGAGTGTTGGTCTTGCACTATCAATGTAAACCTCACATAGGTTTAAATATCATGTAAGTTAGTTTTTATTTTACTAGTCTGCATTGTGGTTTGTGGCTTAATACCAGGTAATGCATATGTCTTTTAACAACAGTAGTCAAGTCTTCCAATGTACTTGTTAGTGAAACCCAATAGATAGCTTTATTTTCTCTGTTTCCTCAATTTTTTTATGCATATCTTTTACAACTTTTGTAGTAAAGTATTCTAATGACTTGCTTATGACACCCCATAGAATATATCATGTTTAGTACCATGGACATTGTAGCTTATTTACTTAAATCTCTGATATATTTTGTGTCATTTGTGTTCAGACGGGGTAGCTCAGTTGGTAGAGTGTTGGTGTTGCACTATCAATGTACACCTCACATAGATTCGAATCCCATGTAAGTTTATTTTTATTTTTCTAGTCTGCATTGTGGTTTGTGGCTCAATACCATGTAATGCATGTCTTTTAACAACAGTAGTCAAGTCTTCCAATGTACTTGTTAGTGAAACCCAATAGATAGCTTTATTTTCTCTGTGTTTCCTCAAATTTTTTATGCATATCTTTTACAACTTTTGTAGTAAAGTATTCTAATGACTTGCTTATGACACCCCATAGAATATATCATGTTTAGTACCATGGACATTGTAGCTTATTTACTTAAATCTCTGATATATTTTGTGTCATTTGTGTTCAGACTGGGTTGCTCAGTTGGTAGAGTGTTGGTCTTGCACTCTCAATGTACACCTCACATAGGTTCGAATCCCATGTAAGTTTATTTGAATTTTACTAGTCTGCATTGTGGTTTGTTGCTCAAAACCAAGTAATGCATGTCTTTTAACAACAGTAGTCAAGTCTTCCAATGTACTTGTTAGTGAAACCCAATAGATAGCTTTATTTTCTCTTTGTTTCCTCAAATTTTTAATGCATATCTTTTACAACTTTTGTAGTAAAGTATTCTAATGACTTGATTATGACACCCCATAGAATATATCATGTTTAGTACCTTGGACATTGTAGCTTATTTACTTAAATCTCTGATATATTTTGTGCCATTTGTGTTCTGACTGGGTAGCTCAGTTGGTAGAGTGTTGGTCTTGCACTATCAATGTACACCTCACATAGGTCCGAGTCCCATGTAAGTTTGTATTTATTTTACTAGTGTGGTTTGTGGCTCAATACCATGTAATGCATATCTTTTAACAACAGTAGTCAAGTCTTCCAATGTACTTGTTAGTGAAACCCAATTGATAGCTTTATTTTCTCTTTGTTTCCTCAAATTTTTAATGCATATCTTTTACAACTTGTGTAGTAAAGTATTCTAATGACTTGCTTATGACACCCCATAGAATATATCATGTTTAGTACCTTGGACATTGTAGCTTATTTACTTAAATTGCTGATATATTTTGTACTAATTGTGTTCAGGCTGGGTAGCTCAGTTGGTAGAGTGTTGGTCTTGCACTGTCAATGTACACGTCACTTAGGTTCGAATCCCATGTTAGTTTGTTCTTATTTTACTAGTCTGCATTGTGGTTTGTGGCTCAATACCATGTAATGCATATCTTTTAACAACAGAAGTCAAGTCTTCCAATGTACTTGTTAGTGAAACCCAATAGATAGCTTTAATTTCTCTTTGTTTCCTCAAATTTTTAATGCATATCTTTTACAACTTTTGTAGTAAAGTATTCTAATGACTTGCTTATGACACCCCATAGAATATATCATGTTTAGTTCCTTGGACATTGTAGCTTATTTACTTAAATATCTTATATATTTTGGCCATTCGTGTTCGGACTGGGTAGCTCATTTGGTAGAGTGTAGGTGCTGCACTATCAATGTACACCTCACATAAGTTCGAATACCATGTAAGTTTATTTTTATTTTACTAGTCTGCATTGTGGTTTGTGGCTCAATATCATGTAATGCATGTCTTTTAACAACAGTAGTCAAGTCTTCCAATGTACTTGTTAGTGCAACCCAATAGATAGCTTTATTTTCTCTGTGTTTCCTTAATTTTTTTATGCATATCTTTTACAACTTTTGTAGTAAAGTAGTTTAATGACTTGCTTATGACACCCCATAGAATATATCATGGTTAGTACCTTGGACATTGTAGCTTATTTACCCAAATCTCTGATATATTTTGTGTCATTTGTGTTCAGCCTGGGTAGCTCAGTTGGTAGAGTGTTGGTCTTGCACTATCAATGTACACCTCACATAGATTCGAATCCTATGTAAGTTTATTTTTGTTTTACTAGTGTGCATTGTGGTTTGTGGCTCAATACCATGTAATGCATGTCTTTTAACAACAGTAGTCAAGTCTTCCAATGTACTTGTTAGTGAAACCCAATAGATAGCTTTATTTTCTCTTTGTTTCCTCAAATTTTAATGCATATCTTTTACAACTTTTGTAGTAAAGTATTCTAATGACTTGATTATGACACCCCATAGAATATATCATGTTTAGTACCTTGGACATTGTAGCTTATTTACCCAAATCTCTGACATATTTTGTGCCATTTGTGTTCAGACTGGATAGCTCAGTTGGTAGAGTGTTGGTTTTGCACTATCAATGTACACCTCACATAGATTCGAATCATATGTAAGTTTATTTTTATTTTACTAGTCTGCATTGTGGTTTGTGGCTCAATACCATGTAATGCATGTCTTTTAACAACAGTAGTCAAGTCTTCCAATGTACTTGTTAGTGAAACCCAATAGACAGCTTTATTTTCTCTTTGTTTCTTCAAATATTGAATGTGTATGTCTTATAACTTTAAAAGTAAAGTATTCTAATGACTTGCTTTTGACACCCCATAGAATATATCATGTTTAGTACCTTGGACGTTGTAGCTTTTTTACTTAAATCTCTGATATATTTTATGCACTTTGTGTGCAGACGGGGTAGCTCAGTAGGTAGAGTGTTGGTCTTGCACTATCAATGTAAACCTCACATAGGTTTGAATACCATGTAAGTTTATTTTTATTTTACTAGTCTGCATTGTGGTTTGTGGCTTAATACCAGGTAATGCATATGTCTTTTAACAACAGTAGTCAAGTCTTCCAATGTACTTGTTAGTGAAACCCAATAGACAGCTTTATTTTCTCTTTGTTTCTTCAAATATTGAGTGTGTATGTCTTATAACTTTAGAAGTAAAGTATTCTAATGACTTGCTTATGACACCCCATAGAATATATCATGTTTAGTACCTTGGACGTTGTAGCTTTTTTACTTAAATCTCTGATATATTTTATTTATTTTTTGTGCAGACGGGGTTGCTCAGTAGGTAGAGTGTTGGTCTTGCACTATCAATGTAAACCTCACATAGGTTTAAATACCATGTAAGTTAGTTTTTATTTTACTAGTCTGCATTGTGGTTTGTGTCTTAATACAGGTAATGCATATGTCTTTTAACAACAGTAGTCAAGTCTTCCAATGTACTTGTTAGTGAAACCCAATAGGTAGCTTTATTTTCTCTTTGTTTCCTCAAATTTTGAATGCATATCTTTTACAACTTTTGTAGTAAAGTATTCTAATGACTTGCTTATGACACCCCATATAATATATCATGTTTAGTTCCTTGGACGTTGTAGCTTTTTTACTTAAATCTCTGATAAATATTGGGTCATTTATGTGCATACTGGTTAGCTCAGTTGGTAGAGTGTTGGTGTTGCACTATCAATGTACCCCTGACATAGATTCGAAACCCATGTAAGTTTATTTTTATTTTACTAGTCTGCATTGTGGTTTGTGGCTCAATACCATGTAATGCATATCTTTTAACAACAGAAGTCAAGTCTTCCAATGTACTTTTTAGTGAAACCCAATAGATAGCTTTTATTTCTCTTTGTTTCCTCAAATTTTTAATGCATATCTTTTACAACTTTTGTAGTAAAGTATTCTAATGACTTGCTTATGACACCCCATAGAATATATCATGTTTAGTACCTTGGACATTGTAGCTTATTTACTTAAATATCTTACATATTTTGTCCATTTGTGTTCAGACTGGGTAGCTCATTTGGTAGAGTGTTTGTGTTGCACTATCAATGTACACCTCACATAAGTTCGAATCCCATGTAAGTTTGTTTTTATTTTACTAGTCTGCATTGTGGTTTGTGGCTTAATACCAGGTAATGCATATGTCTTTTAACAACAGTAGTCAAGTCTTCCAATGTACTTGTTAGTGAAACCCAATAGATAGCTTTATTTTCTCTGTGTTTCCTTAAATTTTTTATGCATATCTTTTACAACTTTTTTAGTAAAGTATTCTAATGACTTGCTTATGACACCCCATAGAATATATTGTTTAGTACCATGGACATTGTAGCTTATTTACTTAAATCTCTGATATATTTTGTGTCATTTGTGATCAGACTGGGTAGCTCAGTTGGTAGAGTGTTGGTCTTGCACTGTCAATTTACACCTCACATAGGGTCGAATCCCATGTAAGTTCATTTGAATTTTACTAGTATGTATTGTGGTTTGTGGCTCAATACCATGTAATGCATGTCTTTTAACAACAGTAGTCAAGTCTTCCAATGTACTTGTTAGTGAAACCCAATAGATAGCTTTATTTTCTCTTTGTTTCCTCAAATTTTTAATGCATATCTTTTACAACTTTTGTAGTAAAGTATTCTAATGACTTGCTTATGATACACCATAGAATATATCATGTTTCGTACCTTGGACATTGTAGCTTATTTACTTAAATCTCTTATATCTTGCACTATCAATGTAAACCTCACATAGGTTTGAATCCCATGTAAGTTTGTTTTTATTTTACTAGTCTGCATTGTGGTTTGTGACTCAATACCATGTAATGCATATGTCTTTAAACAACAGTAGTCAAGTCTTCCAATGTACTTGTTAGTGAAACCCAATAGATAGCTTTATTTTCTTTTTGTTTCTTCAAATATTGAATGCATATGTCTTATAACTTTAGAAGTAAAGTATTCTAATGACTTGCTTTTGACACCCCATAGAATATATCATGTTTAGTACCTTGGACATTGTAGCTTTTTTACTTAAATCTCTGATAAATATTGGATCATTTACGTGCATACTGGTTAGCTCAGTTGGTAGAGTGTTGGTCTTGCACTGTCAATGTACACCTCACATAGGTTCGAATCTCATGTAAGTTTATTTGAATTTTACTAGTATGTATTGTGGTTTGTGGCTCAATACCATTTAATGCATATCTTTTAACAACAGTAGTCAAGTCTTCCAATGTACTTGTTAGTGAAACCCAATAGATAGCTTTATTTTCTCTTTGTTTCCTCAAATTTTTAATGCATATCTTTTACAACTTTTGTAGTAAAGTATTCTAATGACTTGCTTATGACACCCCATAGAATATATCATGTTTAGTACCTTGGACATTGTAGCTTATTTACTTAAATATCTTATATATTTTGTCCATTTGTGTTCAGACTGGGTAGCTCATTTGGTAGAGTGTTGGTGTTGCACTATCAATGTACACCTCACATAAGTTCGAATCCCATGTAAGTTTGTTTTTATTTTACTAGTCTGCATTGTGGTTTGTGGCTCAATATCATGTAATGCATGTCTTTTAATAACAGTAGTCAAGTCTTCCAATGTACTTGTTAGTGAAACCCAATAGATAGCTTTATTTTCTCTGTGTTTCCTTAAATTTTTTATGCATATCTTTTACAACTTTTGTAGTAAAGTATTCTAATGACTTGCTTATGACACCCCATAGAATATATCGTTTAGTACCATGGACATTGTAGCTTATTTACTTAAATCTCTGATATATTTTGTGTAATTCGTGTTCAGACTGGGTAGCTCAGTTGGTAGAGTGTTGGTCTTGCACTGTCAATGTACACCTCACATAGGTTCGAATCCCATGTAAGTTTATTTGAATTTTACTAGTATGTATTGTGGTTTGTGGCTCAATACCATGTAATGCATGTCTTTTAACAACAGTAGTCAAGTCTTCCAATGTACTTGTTAGTGAAACCCAATAGATAGCTTTATTTTCTCTTTGTTTCCTCAAATTTTTAATGCATATCTTTTACAACTTTTGTAGTAAAGTATTCTAATGACTTGCTTATGACACCCCATAGAATATATCATGTTTAGTACCTTGGACATTGTAGCTTATTTTCTTAAATCTCTTATATATTTTGTGTTATTTCTGTTCAAACTGGGTAGCTCAGTTGGTATAGTGTTGGTCTTGCACTATCAATGTAAACCTCACATAGGTTTGAATCCCATGTAAGTTTGTTTTTATTTTACTAGTCTGCATTGTGGTTTGTGACTCAATACCATGTAATGCATATGTCTTTAAACAACAGTAGTCAAGTCTTCCAATGTACTTGTTAGTGAAACCCAATAGATAGCTTTATTTTCTTTTTGTTTCTTCAAATATTGAATGCATATGTCTTATAACTTTAGAAGTAAAGTATTCTAATGACTTGCTTTTGACACCCCATAGAATATATCATGTTTAGTTCCTTGGACATTGTAGCTTTTTTACTTAAATCTCTGATAAATATTGGGTCATTTACGTGCATACTGGTTAGCTCAGTTGGTAGAGTGTTGGTCTTGCACTGTCAATTTAAACCTCAAATAGTTTTGAATCCCATGTAAGTTTGTTTTTATTTTACTAGTCTGCATTGTGGTTTGTGGCTCAATACCATGTAATGCATATGTCTTTTAACAACAGTAGTCAAGTCTTCCAATGTACTTGTTAGTGAAACCCAATAGATAGCTTTATTTTCTCTTTCTTTCCTCAAATTTTGAATGCATATCTTTTACAACTTTTATAGTAAAGTATTCTAATGACTTTACTAGCTTTATTTTCTCTTTCTTTCCTCAAATTTTGAATGCATATCTTTTACAACTTTTATAGTAAAGTATTCTAATGACTTGCTTATGACACCCCATAGAATATATCATGTTTAGTACCTTGGACATTGTAGCTTATTTACTTAAATCTCTGATATATTTTGTGTCATTTGTGTTTAGACTGGGTAGCTCAGTTGGTAGTGTTGGTCTTGCAATATCAATGTAAACCTCACATAGGTTTGAATCCCATGTAAGTTTGTTTTTATTTTACTAGTCTGCATTGTGGTTTGTGACTCAATACCATGTAATGCATATGTCTTTAAACAACAGTAGTCAAGTCTTCCAATGTACTTGTTAGTGAAACCCAATAGATAGCTTTATTTTCTTTTTGTTTCTTCAAATATTGAATGCATATGTCTTATAACTTTAGAAGTAAAGTATTCTAATGACTTGCTTTTGACACCCCATAGAATATATCATGTTTAGTACCTTGGACATTGTAGCTTTTTTACTTAAATCTCTGATAAATATTGGGTCATTTATGTGCATACTGGTTAGCTCAGTTGGTAGAGTGTTGGTCTTGCACTGTCAATTTAAACCTCGAATAGTTTTGAATCCCATGTAAGTTTGTTTTTACTTTACTAGTCTGCATTGTGGTTTGTGGCTCAATACCATGTAATGCATATGTCTTTTAACAACAGTAGTCAAGTATTCCAATGTACTTGTTAGTGAAACCCAATAGATAGCTTTATTTTCTCTTTCTTTCCTCAAATTTTGAATGCATATCTTTTACAACTTTTATAGTAAAGTATTCTAATGACTTGCTTATGACACCCCATAGAATATATCATGTTTAGTACCTTGGACATTGTAGCTTATTTACTTAAATCTCTGATATATTTTGGGGCATTTGTGTTCAGATTGGGTAGCTCAGTTGGTAGAGTGTTGGTAATGCACTATAAATGTAAACCTCACATAGGTTTGAATACCATGTAAGTTTATTTTTATTTTACTAGTCTGCATTGTGGTTTGTGGCTTAATACCAGGTAATGCATATGTCTTTTAACAACAGTAGTCAAGTCTTCCAATGTACTTGTTAGTGAAACCCAATAGACAGCTTTATTTTCTCTTTGTTTCTTCAAATATTGAATGTGTATGTCTTATAACTTTAGAAGTAAAGTTTTCTAATGACTTGCTTATGACACCCCATAGAATATATAATGTTTAGTACCTTGGACGTTGTAGCTTTTTTACTTAAATCTCTGATATATTTTATGTATTTTGTGTGCAGACGGGGTAGCTCAGTAGGTAGAGTGTTGGTCTTGCACTATCAATGTAAACCTCACATAGGTTTAAATATCATGTAAGTTAGTTTTTATTTTACTAGTCTGCATTGTGGTTTGTGGCTTAATACCAGGTAATGCATATGTCTTTTAACAACAGTAGTCAAGTCTTCCAATGTACTTGTTAGTGAAACCCAATAGATAGCTTTATTTTCTCTGTTTCCTCAATTTTTTATGCATATCTTTTACAACTTTTGTAGTAAAGTATTCTAATGACTTGCTTATGGCACCCCATAGAATATATCATGTTTAGTACCATGGACATTGTAGCTTATTTACTTAAATCTCTGATATATTATGTGTCATTTGTGTTCAGACTGGGTAGCTCAGTTGGTAGAGTGTTGGTGTTGCACTATCAATGTACACCTCACATAGATTCGAATCCCATGTAAGTTTATTTTTATTTTTCTAGTCTGCATTGTGGTTTGTGGCTCAATACCATGTAATGCATGTCTTTTAACAACAGTAGTCAAGTCTTCCAATGTACTTGTTAGTGAAACCCAATAGATAGCTTTATTTTCTCTGTGTTTCCTCAAATTTTTTATGCATATCTTTTACAACTTTTGTAGTAAAGTATTCTAATGACTTGCTTATGACACCCCATAGAATATATCATGTTTAGTACCATGGACATTGTAGCTTATTTACTTAAATCTCTGATATATTTTGTGTCATTTGTGTTCAGACTGGGTTGCTCAGTTGGTAGAGTGTTGGTCTTGCACTCTCAATGTACACCTCACATAGGTTCGAATCCCATGTAAGTTTATTTGAATTTTACTAGTCTGCATTGTGGTTTGTTGCTCAAAACCATGTAATGCATGTCTTTTAACAACAGTAGTCAAGTCTTCCAATGTACTTGTTAGTGAAACCCAATAGATAGCTTTATTTTCTCTTTGTTTCCTCAAATTTTTAATGCATATCTTTTACAACTTTTGTAGTAAAGTATTCTAATGACTTGATTATGACACCCCATAGAATATATCATGTTTAGTACCTTGGACATTGTAGCTTATTTACTTAAATCTCTGATATATTTTGTGCCGTTTGTGTTCTGACTGGGTAGCTCAGTTGGTAGAGTGTTGGTCTTGCACTATCAATGTACACCTCACATAGGTCCGAGTCCCATGTAAGTTTGTATTTATTTTACTAGTGTGGTTTGTGGCTCAATACCATGTAATGCATATCTTTTAACAACAGTAGTCAAGTCTTCCAATGTACTTGTTAGTGAAACCCAATAGATAGCTTTATTTTCTCTTTGTTTCCTCAAATTTTTAATGCATATCTTTTACAACTTTTGTAGTAAAGTATTCTAATGACTTGCTTATGACACCCCATAGAATATATCATGTTTAGTACCTTGGACATTGTAGCTTATTTACTTAAATTGCTGATATATTTTGTACTATTTGTGTTCAGGCTGGGTAGCTCAGTTGGTAGAGTGTTGGTCTTGCACTGTCAATGTACACGTCACTTAGGTTCGAATCCCATGTTAGTTTGTTCTTATTTTACTAGTCTGCATTGTGGTTTGTGGCTCAATACCATGTAATGCATATCTTTTAACAACAGAAGTCAAGTCTTCCAATGTACTTGTTAGTGAAACCCAATAGATAGCTTTAATTTCTCTTTGTTTCCTCAAATTTTTAATGCATATCTTTTACAACTTTTGTAGTAAAGTATTCTAATGACTTGCTTATGACACCCCATAGAATATATCATGTTTAGTACCTTGGACATTGTAGCTTATTTACTTAAATATCTTATATATTTTGTCCATTCGTGTTCGGACTGGGTAGCTCATTTGGTAGAGTGTAGGTGCTGCACTATCAATGTACACCTCACATAAGTTTGAATACCATGTAAGTTTATTTTTATTTTACTAGTCTGCATTGTGGTTTGTGGCTCAATATCATGTAATGCATGTCTTTTAACAACAGTAGTCAAGTCTTCCAATGTACTTGTTAGTGAAACCCAATAGATAGCTTTATTTTCTCTTTGTTTCCTCAAATTTTAATGCATATCTTTTTCAACTTTTGTAGTAAAGTATTCTAATGACTTGATTATGACACCCCATAGAATATATCATGTTTAGTACCTTGGACATTGTAGCTTATTTACCCAAATCTCTGACATATTTTGTGCCATTTGTGTTCAGACTGGGTAGCTCAGTTGGTAGAGTGTTGGTCTTGCACTATCAATGTACACCTCACATAGATTCGAATCCTATGTAAGTTTATTTTTATTTTACTAGTCTGCATTGTGGTTTGTGGCTCAATACCATGTAATGCATGTCTTTTAACAACAGTAGTCAAGTCTTCCAATGTACTTGTTAGTGAAACCCAATAGACAGCTTTATTTTCTCTTTGTTTCTTCAAATATTGAATGTGTATGTCTTATAACTTTAGAAGTAAAGTATTCTAATGACTTGCTTTTGACACCCCATAGAATATATCATGTTTAGTACCTTGGACGTTGTAGCTTTTTTACTTAAATCTCTGATATATTTTATGCACTTTGTGTGCAGACGGGGTAGCTCAGTAGGTAGAGTGTTGGTCTTGCACTATCAATGTAAACCTCACATAGGTTTGAATACCATGTAAGTTTATTTTTAGTTTACTAGTCTGCATTGTGGTTTGTGGCTTAATACCACGTAATGCATATGTCTTTTAACAACAGTAGTCAAGTCTTCCAATGTACTTGTTAGTGAAACCCAATAGACAGCTTTATTTTCTCTTTGTTTCTTCAAATATTGAGTGTGTATGTCTTATAACTTTAGAAGTAATGTATTCTAATGACTTGCTTATGACACCCCATAGAATATATAATGTTTAGTACCTTGGACGTTGTAGCTTTTTTACTTAAATCTCTGATATATTTTATTTATTTTTTGTGCAGACGGGGTTGCTCAGTAGGTAGAGTGTTGGTCTTGCACTATCAATGTAAACCTCACATAGGTTTAAATACCATGTAAGTTAGTTTTTATTTTACTAGTCTGCATTGTGGTTTGTGTCTTAATACAGGTAATGCATATGTCTTTTAACAACAGTAGTCAAGTCTTCCAATGTACTTGTTAGTGAAACCCAATAGGTAGCTTTATTTTCTCTTTGTTTCCTCAAATTTTGAATGCATATCTTTTACAACTTTTGTAGTAAAGTATTCTAATGACTTGCTTATGACACCCCATATAATATATCATGTTTAGTTCCTTGGACGTTGTAGCTTTTTTACTTAAATCTCTGATAAATATTGGGTCATTTATGTGCATACTGGTTAGCTCAGTTGGTAGAGTGTTGGTGTTGCACTGTCAATGTACCCCTCACATAGATTCGAAACCCATGTAAGTTTATTTTTATTTTACTAGTCTGCATTGTGGTTTGTGGCTCAATACCATGTAATGCATATCTTTTAACAACAGAAGTCAAGTCTTCCAATGTACTTTTTAGTGAAACCCAATAGATAGCTTTAATTTCTCTTTGTTTCCTCAAAATTTTAATGCATATCTTTTACAACTTTTGTAGTAAAGTATTCTAATGACTTGCTTATGACACCCCATAGAATATATCATGTTTAGTACCTTGGACATTGTAGCTTATTAACTTAAATATCTTATATATTTTGTCTGTTTGTGTTCAGACTGGGTAGCTCATTTGGTAGAGTGTTGGTGTTGCACTATCAATGTCCACCTCACATAAGTTCGAATCCCATATAAGTTTGTTTTTATTTTACTAGTCTGCATTGTGGTTTGTGGCTTAATACCAGGTTATGCATATGTCTTTTAACAACAGTAGTCAAGTCTTCCAATGTACTTGTTAGTGAAACCCAATAGATAGCTTTATTTTCTCTGTGTTTCCTTAAATTTTTTATGCATATCTTTTATAACTTTTGTAGTAAAGTATTCTAATGACTTGCTTATGACACCCCATAGAATATATCGTTTAGTACCATGGACATTGTAGCTTATTTACTTAAATCTCTGATATATTTTGTGTCATTCGTGTTCAGACTGGGAAGCTCAGTTGGTAGAGTGTTGGTCTTGCACTGTCAATTTACACCTCACATAGGTTCGAATCCCATGTAAGTTTATTTGAATTTTACTAGTATGTATTGTGGTTTGTGGCTCAATACCATGTAATGCATGTCTTTTAACAACAGTAGTCAAGTCTTCCAATGTACTTGTTAGTGAAACCCAATAGATAGCTTTATTTTCTCTTTGTTTCCTCAAATTTTTAATGCATATCTTTTACAACTTTTGTAGTAAAGTATTCTAATGACTTGCTTATGACACCCCATAGAATATATCATGTTTAGTACCTTGTACATTGTAGCTTATTTACTTAAATCTCTTATATATTTTGTGTTATTTCTGTTCAAACTGGGTAGCTCAGTTGGTAGAGTGTTGGTCTTGCACTATCAATGTAAACCTCACATAGGTTTGAATCCCATGTAAGTTTGTTTTCATTTTACTAGTCTGCATTGTGGTTTGTGACTCAATACCATGTAATGCATATGTCTTTAAACAACAGTAGTCAAGTCTTCCAATGTACTTGTTAGTGAAACCCAATAGATAGCTTTATTTTCTTTTTGTTTCTTCAAATATTGAATGCATATGTCTTATAACTTTAGAAGTAAAGTATTCTAATGACTTGCTTTTGACACCCCATAGAATATATCATGTTTAGTACCTTGGACATTGTAGCTTTTTTACTTAAATCTCTGATAAATATTGGGTCGTTTACGTGCATACTGGTTAGCTCAGTTGGTAGAGTGTTGGTCTTGCATTGTCAATGTACACCTCACATAGGTTCGAATCCCATGTAAGTTTAATTGAATTTTACTAGTATGTATTGTGGTTTGTGGCTCAATACCATGTAATGCATGTCTTTTAACAACAGTAGTCAAGTCTTCCAATGTACTTGTTAGTGAAACCCAATAGATAGCTTTATTTTCTCTTTGTTTCCTCAAATTTTTAATGCATATCTTTTACAACTTTTGTAGTAAAGTATTCTAATGACTTGCTTATGACACCCCATAGAATATATCATGTTTAGTAGAGATGAGCGGGTTCGGTTTCTCTGAATCCGAACCCGCCCGAACTTCATGGTTTTTTTCACGGGTCCGAGCAGACTCGGATCCTCCCACCTTGCTCGGTTAACCCGAGCGCGCCCGAACGTCATCATGACGCTGTCGGATTCTCACGAGACTCGGATTCTATATAAGGAGCCGCGCATCGCCGCCATTTTCACACGTGCATTGAGATTGATAGTGAGAGGACGTGGCTGGCGTCCTCTCCATTTAGATTATAAGAGAGAGAGATTTACTGGAGCTTAGGACTAGGAGGAGTACTGTAGAAGTGTAGAGAGTGCAGAGAGTTTACTAGTGAGTGACCACCAGACAGTGCAGTTTATTTAATATATCCGTTCTCTGCCTGAAAAAAGCGATACACACAGTGACTCAGTCACATACCATATCTGTGTGCACTGCTCAGGCTCAGCCCAGTGTGCTGCATCATCTATATATATTATATATCTGTCTGACTGCTCAGCTCACACAGCTTATAATTGTGGGGGAGACTGGGGAGCACTGCAGTGCCAGTTATAGGTTATAGCAGGAGCCAGGAGTACATAATATTATATAGTGAGTGACCACCAGACAGTGCAGTTTATTTAATATATCCGTTCTCTGCCTGAAAAAAGCGATACACACAGTGACTCAGTCACATACCATATCTGTGTGCACTGCTCAGGCTCAGCCCAGTGTGCTGCATCATCTATATATATTATATATCTGTCTGACTGCTCAGCTCACACAGCTTATAATTGTGGGGGAGACTGGGGAGCACTGCAGTGCCAGTTATAGGTTATAGCAGGAGCCAGGAGTACATAATATTATATTAAAATTAAACAGTGCACACTTTTGCTGCAGGAGTGCCACTGCCAGTGTGACTGACCAGTGACCTGACCACACTGACCACCAGTATAGTTAGTAGTATACTTATATTGTGATTGCCTGAAAAAGTTAAACACTCGTCGTGTGACTTCACTTGTGTGTTGTTGTTTTTTTTATTCTATAAAAATAAAACTCATTCTGCTGACAGACAGTGTCCAGCAGGTCCGGCATTATATAATATATAATATATACCTGTCCGGCTGCAGTAGTGATATATATATATTTTTTATATCATTTATCATCCAGTCGCAGCAGACACAGTACGGTAGTTCACGGCTGTGGCTACCTCTGTGTCTGCACTCGGCAGGCAGTCCGTCCATAATTGTATACCACCTAACCGTGTTTTTTTTTTCTTCTTTATACATACATACTACTACGACATCTCTTTATCAACCAGTCTATATTAGCAGCAGACACAGTACAGTACGGTAGTTCACGGCTGTGGCTACCTCTGTGTCTGCACTCGGCAGGCAGTCCGTCCATAATTGTATACCACCTAACCGTGGTTTTTTTTTCTTTCTTCTTTATACATACATAGTTACATAGACATCTCTTTATCAACCAGTCTATATTAGCAGCAGACACAGTACAGTACGGTAGTTCACGGCTGTGGCTACCTCTGTGTCTGCACTCGGCAGGCAGTCCGTCCATAATTGTATACCACCTAACCGTGGTTTTTTTTTCTTTCTTCTTTATACATACATAGTTACATAGACATCTCTTTATCAACCAGTCTTTATTAGCAGCAGACACAGTACAGTACGGTAGTTCACGGCTGTGGCTACCTCTGTGTCTGCACTCGGCAGGCAGTCCGTCCATAATTGTATACCACCTAACCATGGTTTTTTTTTCTTTCTTCTTTATACATACATAGTTACATAGACATCTCTTTATCAACCAGTCTATATTAGCAGCAGACACAGTACAGTACGGTAGTTCACGGCTGTGGCTACCTCTGTGTCTGCACTCGGCAGGCAGTCCGTCCATAATTGTATACCACCTAACCGTGTTTTTTTTTTCTTTCTTCTTTATACATACATAGTTACATAGACATCTCTTTATCAACCAGTCTATATTAGCAGCAGACACAGTACAGTACGGTAGTTCACGGCTGTGGCTACCTCTGTGTCTGCACTCGGCAGGCAGTCCGTCCATAATTGTATACCACCTAACCGTGGTTTTTTTTTCTTTCTTCTTTATACATACATACTACTACGACATCTCTTTATCAACCAGTCTATATTATTAGCAGCAGACACAGTACAGTACGGTAGTTCACGGCTGTGGCTACCTCTGTGTCTGCACTCGGCAGGCAGTCCGTCCATAATTGTATACCACCTAACCGTGTTTTTTTTTTCTTTCTTCTTTATACATACATAGTTACATAGACATCTCTTTATCAACCAGTCTATATTAGCAGCAGACACAGTACAGTACGGTAGTTCACGGCTGTGGCTACCTCTGTGTCTGCACTCGGCAGGCAGTCCATAATTGTATACTAGTATCCATCTCCATTGTTTACCTGAGGTGCCTTTTAGTTGTGCCTATTAAAATATGGAGAACAAAAATGTTGAGGTTCCAAAATTAGGGAAAGATCAAGATCCACTTCCACCTCGTGCTGAAGCTGCTGCCACTAGTCATGGCCGAGACGATGAAATGCCAGCAACGTCGTCTGCCAAGGCCGATGCCCAATGTCATAGTACAGAGCATGTCAAATCCAAAACACCAAATATCAGAAAAAAAAGGACTCCAAAACCTAAAATAAAATTGTCGGAGGAGAAGCGTAAACTTGCCAATATGCCATTTACGACACGGAGTGGCAAGGAACGGCTGAGGCCCTGGCCTATGTTCATGGCTAGTGGTTCAGCTTCACATGAGGATGGAAGCACTCAGCCTCTCGCTAGAAAAATGAAAAGACTCAAGCTGGCAAAAGCAGCACAGCAAAGAACTGTGCATTCTTCGAAATCCCAAATCCACAAGGAGAGTCCAATTGTGTCGGTTGCGATGCCTGACCTTCCCAACACTGGACGTGAAGAGCATGCGCCTTCCACCATTTGCACGCCCCCTGCAAGTGCTGGAAGGAGCACCCGCAGTCCAGTTCCTGATAGTCAGATTGAAGATGTCAGTGTTGAAGTACACCAGGATGAGGAGGATATGGGTGTTGCTGGCGCTGGGGAGGAAATTGACCAGGAGGATTCTGATGGTGAGGTGGTTTGTTTAAGTCAGGCACCCGGGGAGACACCTGTTGTCCGTGGGAGGAATATGGCCGTTGACATGCCAGGTGAAAATACCAAAAAAATCAGCTCTTCGGTGTGGAGGTATTTCAACAGAAATGCGGACAACAGGTGTCAAGCCGTGTGTTCCCTTTGTCAAGCTGTAATAAGTAGGGGTAAGGACGTTAACCACCTCGGAACATCCTCCCTTATACGTCACCTGCAGCGCATTCATAATAAGTCAGTGACAAGTTCAAAAACTTTGGGTGACAGCGGAAGCAGTCCACTGACCAGTAAATCCCTTCCTCTTGTAACCAAGCTCACGCAAACCACCCCACCAACTCCCTCAGTGTCAATTTCCTCCTTCCCCAGGAATGCCAATAGTCCTGCAGGCCATGTCACTGGCAATTCTGACGATTCCTCTCCTGCCTGGGATTCCTCCGATGCATCCTTGCGTGTAACGCCTACTGCTGCTGGCGCTGCTGTTGTTGCTGCTGGGAGTCGATGGTCATCCCAGAGGGGAAGTCGTAAGCCCACTTGTACTACTTCCAGTAAGCAATTGACTGTTCAACAGTCCTTTGCGAGGAAGATGAAATATCACAGCAGTCATCCTGCTGCAAAGCGGATAACTGAGGCCTTGACAACTATGTTGGTGTTAGACGTGCGTCCGGTATCCGCCGTTAGTTCACAGGGAACTAGACAATTTATTGAGGCAGTGTGCCCCCGTTACCAAATACCATCTAGGTTCCACTTCTCTAGGCAGGCGATACCGAGAATGTACACGGACGTCAGAAAAAGACTCACCAGTGTCCTAAAAAATGCAGTTGTACCCAATGTCCACTTAACCACGGACATGTGGACAAGTGGAGCAGGGCAGGGTCAGGACTATATGACTGTGACAGCCCACTGGGTAGATGTATGGACTCCCGCCGCAAGAACAGCAGCGGCGGCACCAGTAGCAGCATCTCGCAAACGCCAACTCTTTCCTAGGCAGGCTACGCTTTGTATCACCGCTTTCCAGAATACGCACACAGTTGAAAACCTCTTACGGCAACTGAGGAAGATCATCGCGGAATGGCTTACCCCAATTGGACTCTCCTGTGGATTTGTGGCATCAGACAACGCCAGCAATATTGTGTGTGCATTAAATATGGGCAAATTCCAGCACGTCCCATGTTTTGCACATACCTTGAATTTGGTGGTGCAGAATTTTTTAAAAAACGACAGGGGCGTGCAAGAGATGCTGTCGGTGGCCAGAAGAATTGCGGGACACTTTCGGCGTACAGGCACCACGTACAGAAGACTGGAGCACCACCAAAAACTACTGAACCTGCCCTGCCATCATCTGAAGCAAGAAGTGGTAACGAGGTGGAATTCAACCCTCTATATGCTTCAGAGGTTGGAGGAGCAGCAAAAGGCCATTCAAGCCTATACAATTGAGCACGATATAGTAGGTGGAATGCACCTGTCTCAAGCGCAGTGGAGAATGATTTCAACGTTGTGCAAGGTTCTGATGCCCTTTGAACTTGCCACACGTGAAGTCAGTTCAGACACTGCCAGCCTGAGTCAGGTCATTCCCCTCATCAGGCTTTTGCAGAAGAAGCTGGAGACATTGAAGGAGGAGCTAACACGGAGCGATTCCGCTAGGCATGTGGGACTTGTGGATGGAGCCCTTAATTCGCTTAACAAGGATTCACGGGTGGTCAATCTGTTGAAATCAGAGCACTACATTTTGGCCACCGTGCTCGATCCTAGATTTAAAGCCTACCTTGGATCTCTCTTTCCGGCAGACACAAGTCTGCTGGGGTTGAAAGACCTGCTGGTGACAAAATTGTCAAGTCAAGCGGAACGCGACCTGTCAACATCTCCTCCTTCACATTCTCCCGCAACTGGGGGTGCGAGGAAAAGGCTCAGAATTCCGAGCCCACCCGCTGGCGGTGATGCAGGGCAGTCTGGAGCGACTGCTGATGCTGACATCTGGTCCGGACTGAAGGACCTGACAACGATTACGGACATGTCGTCTACTGTCACTGCATATGATTCTCTCAACATTGATAGAATGGTGGAGGATTATATGAGTGACCGCATCCAAGTAGGCACGTCACACAGTCCGTACTTATACTGGCAGGAAAAAGAGGCAATTTGGAGGCCCTTGCACAAACTGGCTTTATTCTACCTAAGTTGCCCTCCCACAAGTGTGTACTCCGAAAGAGTGTTTAGTGCCGCCGCTCACCTTGTCAGCAATCGGCGTACGAGGTTACATCCAGAAAATGTGGAGAAGATGATGTTCATTAAAATGAATTATAATCAATTCCTCCGCGGAGACATTGACCAGCAGCAATTGCCTCCACAAAGTACACAGGGAGCTGAGATGGTGGATTCCAGTGGGGACGAATTGATAATCTGTGAGGAGGGGGATGTACACGGTGATATATCGGAGGGTGATGATGAGGTGGACATCTTGCCTCTGTAGAGCCAGTTTGTGCAAGGAGAGATTAATTGCTTCTTTTTTGGGGGGGGTCCAAACCAACCCGTCATATCAGTCACAGTCGTGTGGCAGACCCTGTCACTGAAATGATGGGTTGGTTAAAGTGTGCATGTCCTGTTTTGTTTATACAACATAAGGGTGGGTGGGAGGGCCCAAGGACAATTCCATCTTGCACCTCTTTTTTCTTTTCTTTTTCTTTGCATCATGTGCTGATTGGGGAGGGTTTTTTGGAAGGGACATCCTGCGTGACACTGCAGTGCCACTCCTAAATGGGCCCGGTGTTTGTGTCGGCCACTAGGGTCGCTAATCTTACTCACACAGTCAGCTACCTCATTGCGCCTCTTTTTTTCTTTGCGTCATGTGCTGTTTGGGGAGGGTTTTTTGGAAGGGACATCCTGCGTGACACTGCAGTGCCACTCCTAGATGGGCCCGGTGTTTGTGTCGGCCACTAGGGTCGCTAATCTTACTCACACAGCTACCTCATTGCGCCTCTTTTTTTCTTTGCGTCATGTGCTGTTTGGGGAGGGTTTTTTGGAAGGGACATCCTGCGTGACACTGCAGTGCCACTCCTAGATGGGCCCGGTGTTTGTGTCGGCCACTAGGGTCGCTAATCTTACTCACACAGCTACCTCATTGCGCCTCTTTTTTTCTTTGCGTCATGTGCTGTTTGGGGAGGGTTTTTTGGAAGGGCCATCCTGCGTGACACTGCAGTGCCACTCCTAGATGGGCCCGGTGTTTGTGTCGGCCACTAGGGTCGCTAATCTTACTCACACAGCTACCTCATTGCGCCTCTTTTTTTCTTTGCGTCATGTGCTGTTTGGGGAGGGTTTTTTGGAAGGGACATCCTGCGTGACACTGCAGTGCCACTCCTAGATGGGCCCGGTGTTTGTGTCTGCCACTAGGGTCGCTTATCTTACTCACACAGCGACCTCGGTGCAAATTTTAGGACTAAAAATAATATTGTGAGGTGTGAGGTATTCAGAATAGACTGAAAATGAGTGTAAATTATGGTTTTTGAGGTTAATAATACTTTGGGATCAAAATGACCCCCAAATTCTATGATTTAAGCAGTTTTTTAGTGTTTTTTGAAAAAAACACCCGAATCCAAAACACACCCGAATCCGACAAAAAAAATTCAGTGAGGTTTTGCAAAAACGCGTTCGAACCCAAAACACGGCCGCGGAACCGAACCCAAAACCAAAACACAAAACCCGAAAAATTTCAGGCGCTCATCTCTAATGTTTAGTACCTTGGACATTGTAGCTTATTTACTTAAATATCTTATATATTTTGTCCATTTGTGTTCAGACTGGGTAGCTCATTTGGTAGAGTGTTGGTGTTGCACTATCAATGTACACCTCACATAAGTTCGAATCCCATGTAAGTTTGTTTTTATTTTACTAGTCTGCATTGTGGTTTGTGGCTCAATATCATGTAATGCATGTCTTTTAACAACAGTAGTCAAGTCTTCCAATGTACTTGTTAGTGAAACCCAATAGATAGCTTTATTTTCTCTGTGTTTCCTTAAATTTTTTATGCATATCTTTTACAACTTTTGTAGTAAAGTATTCTAATGACTTGCTTATGACACCCCATAGAATATATCGTTTAGTACCATGGACATTGTAGCTTATTTACTTAAATCTCTGATATATTTTGTGTCATTTGTGTTCAGACTGGGTAGCTCAGTTGGTAGAGTGTTGGTCTTGCACTGTCAATGTACACCTCACATAGGTTCGAATCCCATGTAAGTTTATTTGAATTTTACTAGTATGTATTGTGGTTTGTGGCTCAATACCATGTAATGCATGTCTTTTAACAACAGTAGTCAAGTCTTCCAATGTACTTGTTAGTGAAACCCAATAGATAGCTTTATTTTCTCTTTGTTTCCTCAAATTTTTAATGCATATCTTTTACAACTTTTGTAGTAAAGTATTCTAATGACTTGCTTATGACACCCCATAGAATATATCATGTTTAGTACCTTGGACATTGTAGCTTATTTACTTAAATCTCTTATATATTTTGTGTTATTTCTGTTCAAACTGGGTAGCTCAGTTGGTAGAGTGTTGGTCTTGCACTATCAATGTAAACCTCACATAGGTTTGTATCCCATGTAAGTTTGTTTTTATTTTACTAGTCTGCATTGTGGTTTGTGACTCAATACCATGTAATGCATATGTCTTTAAACAACAGTAGTCAAGTCTTCCAATGTACTTGTTAGTGAAACCCAATAGATAGCTTTATTTTCTTTTTGTTTCTTCAAATATTGAATGCATATGTCTTATAACTTTAGAAGTAAAGTATTCTAATGACTTGCTTTTGACACCCCATAGAATATATCATGTTTAGTACCTTGGACATTGTAGCTTTTTTACTTAAATCTCTGATAAATATTGGGTCATTTATGTGCATACTGGTTAGCTCAGTTGGTAGAGTGTTGGTCTTGCACTGTCAATTTAAACCTCAAATAGTTTTGAATCCCATGTAAGTTTGTTTTTATTTTACTAGTCTGCATTGTGGTTTGTGGCTCAATACCATGTAATGCATATGTCTTTTAACAACAGTAGTCAAGTCTTCCAATGTACTTGTTAGTGAAACCCAATAGATAGCTTTATTTTCTCTTTCTTTCCTCAAATTTTGAATGCATATCTTTTACAACTTTTATAGTAAAGTATTCTAATGACTTTACTAGCTTTATTTTCTCTTTCTTTCCTCAAATTTTGAATGCATATCTTTTACAACTTTTATAGTAAAGTATTCTAATGACTTGCGTATGACACCCCATAGAATATATCATGTTTAGTACCTTGGACATTGTAGCTTATTTACTTAAATGTCTGATATATTTTGTGTCATTTGTGTTCAGACTGGGTAGCTCAGTTGGTAGTGTTGGTCTTGCAATATCAATGTAAACCTCACATAGGTTTGAATCCCATGTAAGTTTGTTTTTATTTTACTAGTCTGCATTGTGGTTTGTGACTCAATACCATGTAATGCATATGTCTTTAAACAACAGTAGTCAAGTCTTCCAATGTACTTGTTAGTGAAACCCAATAGATAGCTTTATTTTCTTTTTGTTTCTTCAAATATTGAATGCATATGTCTTATAACTTTAGAAGTAAAGTATTCTAATGACTTGCTTTTGACACCCCATAGAATATATCATGTTTAGTACCTTGGACATTGTAGCTTTTTTACTTAAATCTCAGATAAATATTGGGTCATTTATGTGCATACTGGTTAGCTCAGTTGGTAGAGTGTTGGTCTTGTACTGTCAATTTAAACCTCGAATAGTTTTGAATCCCATGTAAGTTTGTTTTTACTTTACTAGTCTGCATTGTGGTTTGTGGCTCAATACCATGTAATGCATATGTCTTTTAACAACAGTAGTCAAGTATTCCAATGTACTTGTTAGTGAAACCCAATAGATAGCTTTATTTTCTCTTTCTTTCCTCAAATTTTGAATGCATATCTTTTACAACTTTTATAGTAAAGTATTCTAATGACTTGCTTATGACACCCCATAGAATATATCATGTTTAGTACCTTGGACATTGTAGCTTATTTACTTAAATCTCTGATATATTTTGGGGCATTTGTGTTCAGATTGGGTAGCTCAGTTGGTAGAGTGTTGGTAATGCACTATCAATGTAAACCTCACATAGGTTTGAATACCATGTAAGTTTATTTTTATTTTACTAGTCTGCATTGTGGTTTGTGGCTTAATACCAGGTAATGCATATGTCTTTTAACAACAGTAGTCAAGTCTTCCAATGTACTTTTTAGTGAAACCCAATAGACAGCTTTATTTTCTCTTTGTTTCTTCAAATATTGAGTGTGTATGTCTTATAACTTTAGAAGTAAAGTATTCTAATGACTTGCTTATGACACCCCATAGAATATATAATGTTTAGTACCTTGGACGTTGTAGCTTTTTTACTTAAATCTCTGATATATTTTATTTATTTTTTGTGCAGACGGGGTTGCTCAGTAGGTAGAGTGTTGGTCTTGCACTATCAATGTAAACCTCACATAGGTTTAAATACCATGTAAGTTAGTTTTTATTTTACTAGTCTGCATTGTGGTTTGTGGCTTAATACAGGTAATGCATATGTCTTTTAACAACAGTAGTCAAGTCTTCCAATGTACTTGTTAGTGAAACCCAATAGGTAGCTTTATTTTCTCTGTGTTTCCTCAAATTTTGAATGCATATCTTTTACAACTTTTGTAGTAAAGTATTCTAATGACTTGCTTATGACACCCCATAGAATATATCATGTTTAGTACCTTGGACATTGTAGCTTATTTACTTAAATCTCTGATATATTTTGTGTCATTTGTGTTCAGACTGGGTAGCTCAGTTGGTAGAGTGTTGGTCTTGCACTGTCAATGTACACCTCACATATGTTCGAATCCCATGTAAGTTTATTTGAATTTTACTAGTATGTATTGTGGTTTGTGGCTCAATACCATGTAATGCATGTCTTTTAACAACAGTAGTCAAGTCTTCCAATGTACTTGTTAGTGAAACCCAATAGATAGCTTTATTTTCTCTTTGTTTCCTCAAATTTTTAATGCATATCTTTTACAACTTTTGTAGTAAAGTATTCTAATGACTTGCTTATGACACCCCATAGAATATATCATGTTTAGTACCTTGGACATTGTAGCTTATTTACTTAAATCTCTTATATATTTTGTGTTATTTCTGTTCAAACTGGGTAGCTCAGTTGGTAGAGTGTTGGTTTTGCACTATCAATGTAAACCTCACATAGGTTTGAATCCCATGTAAGTTTGTTTTTATTTTACTAGTCTGCATTGTGGTTTGTGACTCAATACCATGTAATGCATATGTCTTTAAACAACAGTAGTCAAGTCTTCCAATGTACTTGTTAGTGAAACCCAATAGATAGCTTTATTTTCTTTTTGTTTCTTCAAATATTGAATGCATATGTCTTATAACTTTAGAAGTAAAGTATTCTAATGACTTGCTTTTGACACCCCATAGAATATATCATGTTTAGTACCTTGGACATTGTAGCTTTTTTACTTAAATCTCTGATAAATATTGGGTCATTTATGTGCATACTGGTTAGCTCAGTTGGTAGAGTGTTGGTCTTGCACTGTCAATTTAAACCTCAAATAGTTTTGAATCCCATGTAAGTTTGTTTTTATTTTACTAGTCTGCATTGTGGTTTGTGGCTCAATACCATGTAATGCATATGTCTTTTAACAACAGTAGTCAAGTCTTCCAATGTACTTGTTAGTGAAACCCAATAGATAGCTTAATTTTCTCTTTCTTTCCTCAAATTTTGAATGCATATCTTTTACAACTTTTATAGTAAAGTATTCTAATGACTTTACTAGCTTTATTTTCTCTTTCTTTCCTCAAATTTTGAATGCATATCTTTTACAACTTTTATAGTAAAGTATTCTAATGACTTGCTTATGACACCCCATAGAATATATCATGTTTAGTACCTTGGACATTGTAGCTTATTTACTTAAATCTCTGATATATTTTGTGTCATTTGTGTTCAGACTGGGTAGCTCAGTTGGTAGTGTTGGTCTTGCAATATCAATGTAAACCTCACATAGGTTTGAATCCCATGTAAGTTTGTTTTTATTTTACTAGTCTGCATTGTGGTTTGTGACTCAATACCATGTAATGCATATGTCTTTAAACAACAGTAGTCAAGTCTTCCAATGTACTTGTTAGTGAAACCCAATAGATAGCTTTATTTTCTTTTTGTTTCTTCAAATATTGAATGCATATGTCTTATAACTTTAGAAGTAAAGTATTCTAATGACTTGCTTTTGACACCCCATAGAATATATCATGTTTAGTACCTTGGACATTGTAGCTTTTTTACTTAAATCTCTGATAAATATTGGGTCATTTATGTGCATACTGGTTAGCTCAGTTGGTAGAGTGTTGGTCTTGCACTGTCAATTTAAACCTCGAATAGTTTTGAATCCCATGTAAGTTTGTTTTTACTTTACTAGTCTGCATTGTGGTTTGTGGCTCAATACCATGTAATGCATATGTCTTTTAACAACAGTAGTCAAGTATTCCAATGTACTTGTTAGTGAAACCCAATAGATAGCTTTATTTTCTCTTTCTTTCCTCAAATTTTGAATGCATATCTTTTACAACTTTTATAGTAAAGTATTCTAATGACTTGCTTATGACACCCCATAGAATATATCATGTTTAGTACCTTGGACATTGTAGCTTATTTACTTAAATCTCTGATATATTTTGGGGCATTTGTGTTCAGATTGGGTAGCTCAGTTGGTAGAGTGTTGGTAATGCACTATCAATGTAAACCTCACATAGGTTTGAATACCATGTAAGTTTATTTTTATTTTACTAGTCTGCATTGTGGTTTGTGGCTTAATACCAGGTAATGCATATGTCTTTTAACAACAGTAGTCAAGTCTTCCAATGTACTTGTTAGTGAAACCCAATAGACAGCTTTATTTTCTCTTTGTTTCTTCAAATATTGAGTGTGTATGTCTTATAACTTTAGAAGTAAAGTATTCTAATGACTTGCTTATGACACCCCATAGAATATATAATGTTTAGTACCTTGGACGTTGTAGCTTTTTTACTTAAATCTCTGATATATTTTATTTATTTTTTGTGCAGACGGGGTTGCTCAGTAGGTAGAGTGTTGGTCTTGCACTATCAATGTAAACCTCACATAGGTTTAAATACCATGTAAGTTAGTTTTTATTTTACTAGTCTGCATTGTGGTTTGTGGCTTAATACAGGTAATGCATATGTCTTTTAACAACAGTAGTCAAGTCTTCCAATGTACTTGTTAGTGAAACCCAATAGGTAGCTTTATTTTCTCTGTGTTTCCTTAAATTTTTTATGCATATCTTTTACAACTTTTGTAGTAAAGTATTCTAATGACTTGCTTATGACACCCCATAGAATATATCATGTTTAGTACCTTGGACATTGTAGCTTATTTACTTAAATCTCTGATATATTTTGTGTCATTTGTGTTCAGACTGGGTAGCTCAGTTGGTAGAGTGTTGGTGTTGCACTATCAATGTACCCCTCAAATAGATTCGAATCCCATGTAAGTTTATTTTTATTTTACTAGTCTGCATTGTGGTTTGTGGCTCAATACCATGTAATGCATAACTTTTAACAACAGAAGTCAAGTCTTCCAATGTACTTGTTAGTGAAACCCAATAGATAGCTTTAATTTCTCTTTGTTTCCTCAAATTTTTAATGCATATCTTTTACAACTTTTGTAGTAAAGTATTCTAATGACTTGCTTATGACACCCCATAAAATATATCATGTTTAGTACCTTGGACATTGTAGCTTATTTACTTAAATCTCTGATATATTTTGTGTCATTTGTGTTCAGATTGGGTAGCTCAGTTGGTAGAGTGTTGGTATTGCACTATCAATGTAAACCTCACATAGGTTTGAATCCCATGTAAGTTTGTTTTTATTTTACTAGTCTGCATTGTGGTTTGTGGCTCAATGCCATGAAATGCATATGTCTTTTAACAACAGTAGTCAAGTCTTCCAATGTACTTGTTAGTGAAACCCAATAGATAGCTTTATTTTCTCTTTGTTTCCTCAAATTTTGAATGCATATCTTTTACAACTTTTGTAGTAAAGTATTCTAATGACTTGATAATGACACCCCATAGAATATATCATGTTTAGTACCTTGGACATTGTAGCTTATTTACTTAAATCTCTGATATATTTTGTGTCATTTGTGTTCAGACTGGGTAGCTCAGTTGGTAGAGTGTTGGTATTGCACTATCAATGTAAACCTCACATAGGTTTGAATCCCATGTAAGTTTGTTTTTATTTTACTAGTCTGCTTTGTGGTTTGTGGCTCAATGCCATGAAATGCATATGTCTTTTAACAACAGTAGTGAAGTCTTCCAATGTACTTGTTAGTGAAACCCAATAGATAGCTTTGTTTTCTTTTTGTTTCCTCAAATTTTGAATGCATATCTTTTACAAATTTTGTAGTAAAGTATTCTAATGACTTGCTTATGACACCCCATATAATATATCATGTTTAGTACCATGGACATTGTAGCTTATTTACTTAAATCTCTGATATATAGGTTCATGGACTTCAGACGGGGTAGCTCAGTTGGTCGAGTGTTAGTCTTGCACTATCAATGTAAACCTCACATAGGTTTGAATCCCATGTAAGTTTGTTTTTATTTTACTAGTCTGCATTGTGGTTTGTGGCTCAATGCCATGAAATGCATATGTCTTTTAACAACAGTAGTCAAGTCTTCCAATGCACTTGTTCGTGAAACCCAATAGATAGCTTTATTTTCTCTTTGTTTCCTCAAATTTTGAATGCATATCTTTTACAACTTTTGTAGTAAAGTATTCTAATGACTTGATAATGACACCCCATAGAATATATCATGTTTAGTACCTTGGACATTGTAGCTTATTTACTTAAATCTCTGATATATTTTGTGTCATTTGTGTTCAGACTGGGTAGCTCAGTTGGTAGAGTGTTGGTATTGCACTATCAATGTAAACCTCACATAGGTTTGAATCCCATGTAAGTTTGTTTTTATTTTACTAGTCTGCTTTGTGGTTTGTGGCTCAATGCCATGAAATGCATATGTCTTTTAACAACAGTAGTGAAGTCTTCCAATGTACTTGTTAGTGAAACCCAATAGATAGCTTTATTTTCTTTTTGTTTCCTCAAATTTTGAATGCATATCTTTTACAAATTTTGTAGTAAAGTATTCTAATGACTTGCTTATGACACCCCATATAATATATCATGTTTAGTACCATGGACATTGTAGCTTATTTACTTAAATCTCTGATATATATGTTCATGGTCTTCAGACGGGGTAGCTCAGTTGGTCGAGTGTTAGTCTTGCACTATCAATGTAAACCTCACATAGGTTTGAATCCCATGTAAGTTTGTTTTTATTTTACTAGTCTGCATTGTGGTTTGTGGCTCAATGCCATGAAATACATATGTCTTTTAACAACAGTAGTCAAGTCTTCCAACTTACTTGTTAGTGAAACCCAATAGATTGCTTCATTTTCTCTATGTTTACTCAAATTTTGAATGCATATCTTTAACAACTTTTGTAGTAAAGTATTCTAATGACTTGCTTATGACACCCCATAGAATACATAATGTTTAGTACCTTGGACATTGTAGCTTATTTACTTAAATCTCTGATATATTTTGTGCGATTTCTGTTCAGACTGGGTAGCTCAGTTGGTAGAGTGTTGGTCTTGCACTATCAATGTAAACCTCACATAGGTTTGAATCCTATGTAAGTTTGTATTTATTTTACTAGTCTGCATTGTGGTTTGTGGCTCAATACCATGTAATGCATATGTCTTTTAACAACAGTAGTCAAGTCTTCCAATGTACTTGTTAGTGAAACCCAATAGATAGCTTTATTTTCTCTTTGTTTCTTCAAATATTGAATGCATATGTCTTATAACTTTAGAAGTAAAGGATTCTAATTACTTGCTTTTGACACCCCATAGAATATATCATGTTTAGTACCTTGGACATTGTAGCTTATTTACTTAAATCTCTGATATATTTTATGTCATTTGTGTTCAGACTGGGTAGCTCAGTTGGCAGTGTTGGTCTTGCACTATCAATGTAAACCTCACATAGGTTTGAATCCCATGTAAGTTTGTTTTTATTTTACTAGTCTGCATTGTGGTTTCTGGCTCTATACCATGTAATGCATATGTCTTTTAACAACAGTAGTCAAGTCTTCCAATGTACTTGTTAGTGAAACCCAATAGATAGCTTTATTTTCTCTTTGTTTCCTCAAATTTTGAATGCATATCTTTTACAACTTTTGTAGTAAAGTATTCTAATGACTTGCTTATGACACCCCATATAATATATCATGTTTAGTTCCTTGGACGTTGTAGCTTTTTTACTTAAATCTCTGATAAATATTGGGTTATTTATGTGCATACTGGTTAGCTCAGTTGGTAGAGTGTTGGTCTTGCACTATCAATTTAAACCTCACATAGTTTTGAATCCCATGTAAGTTTGTTTTTATTTTACTAGTCTGCATTGTGGTTTGTGGCTCAATACCATGTAATGCATATGTCTTTTAACAACAGTAGTCAAGTCTTCCAATGTACTCGTTAGTGAAACCCAATAGATAGCTTTATTTTCTCTTTGTTTCCTCAAATTTTGAATGCATATCTTTTACAACTTTTGTAGTAAAGTATTCTAATGACTTGCTTATGACACCCCATATAATATATCATGTTTAGTACCATGGACATTGTAGCTTATTTACTTAAATCTCTGATATATAGGTTCACGGTCTTCAGACGGGGTAGCTCAGTTGGTCGAGTGTTAGTCTTGCACTATCAATGTAAACCTCACATAGGTTTGAATCCCATGTAAGTTTGTTTTTATTTTACTAGTCTGCTTTGTGGTTTGTGGCTCAATGCCATGAAATGCATATGTCTTTTAACAACAGTAGTGAAGTCTTCCAATGTACTTGTTAGTGAAACCCAATAGATAGCTTTGTTTTCTTTTTGTTTCCTCAAATTTTGAATGCATATCTTTTACAAATTTTGTAGTAAAGTATTCTAATGACTTGCTTATGACACCCCATATAATATATCATGTTTAGTACCATGGACATTGTAGCTTATTTACTTAAATCTCTGATATATAGGTTCATGGACTTCAGACGGGGTAGCTCAGTTGGTCGAGTGTTAGTCTTGCACTATCAATGTAAACCTCACATAGGTTTGAATCCCATGTAAGTTTGTTTTTATTTTACTAGTCTGCATTGTGGTTTGTGGCTCAATGCCATGAAATGCATATGTCTTTTAACAACAGTAGTCAAGTCTTCCAATGTACTTGTTCGTGAAACCCAATAGATAGCTTTATTTTCTCTTTGTTTCCTCAAATTTTGAATGCATATCTTTTACAACTTTTGTAGTAAAGTATTCTAATGACTTGATAATGACACCCCATAGAATATATCATGTTTAGTACCTTGGACATTGTAGCTTATTTACTTAAATCTCTGATATATTTTGTGTCATTTGTGTTCAGACTGGGTAGCTCAGTTGGTAGAGTGTTGGTATTGCACTATCAATGTAAACCTCACATAGGTTTGAATCCCATGTAAGTTTGTTTTTATTTTACTAGTCTGCTTTGTGGTTTGTGGCTCAATGCCATGAAATGCATATGTCTTTTAACAACAGTAGTGAAGTCTTCCAATGTACTTGTTAGTGAAACCCAATAGATAGCTTTATTTTCTTTTTGTTTCCTCAAATTTTGAATGCATATCTTTTACAAATTTTGTAGTAAAGTATTCTAATGACTTGCTTATGACACCCCATATAATATATCATGTTTAGTACCATGGACATTGTAGCTTATTTACTTAAATCTCTGATATATATGTTCATGGTCTTCAGACGGGGTAGCTCAGTTGGTCGAGTGTTAGTCTTGCACTATCAATGTAAACCTCACATAGGTTTGAATCCCATGTAAGTTTGTTTTTATTTTACTAGTCTGCATTGTGGTTTGTGGCTCAATGCCATGAAATACATATGTCTTTTAACAACAGTAGTCAAGTCTTCCAACTTACTTGTTAGTGAAACCCAATAGATTGCTTCATTTTCTCTATGTTTACTCAAATTTTGAATGCATATCTTTAACAACTTTTGTAGTAAAGTATTCTAATGACTTGCTTATGACACCCCATAGAATACATAATGTTTAGTACCTTGGACATTGTAGCTTATTTACTTAAATCTCTGATATATTTTGTGCGATTTCTGTTCAGACTGGGTAGCTCAGTTGGTAGAGTGTTGGTCTTGCACTATCAATGTAAACCTCACATAGGTTTGAATCCTATGTAAGTTTGTATTTATTTTACTAGTCTGCATTGTGGTTTGTGGCTCAATACCATGTAATGCATATGTCTTTTAACAACAGTAGTCAAGTCTTCCAATGTACTTGTTAGTGAAACCCAATAGATAGCTTTATTTTCTCTTTGTTTCTTCAAATATTGAATGCATATGTCTTATAACTTTAGAAGTAAAGGATTCTAATTACTTGCTTTTGACACCCCATAGAATATATCATGTTTAGTACCTTGGACATTGTAGCTTATTTACTTAAATCTCTGATATATTTTATGTCATTTGTGTTCAGACTGGGTAGCTCAGTTGGCAGTGTTGGTCTTGCACTATCAATGTAAACCTCACATAGGTTTGAATCCCATGTAAGTTTGTTTTTATTTTACTAGTCTGCATTGTGGTTTCTGGCTCTATACCATGTAATGCATATGTCTTTTAACAACAGTAGTCAAGTCTTCCAATGTACTTGTTAGTGAAACCCAATAGATAGCTTTATTTTCTCTTTGTTCCCTCAAATTTTGAATGCATATCTTTTACAACTTTTGTAGTAAAGTATTCTAATGACTTGCTTATGACACCCCATATAATATATCATGTTTAGTTCCTTGGACGTTGTAGCTTTTTTACTTAAATCTCTGATAAATATTGGGTTATTTATGTGCATACTGGTTAGCTCAGTTGGTAGAGTGTTGGTCTTGCACTATCAATTTAAACCTCACATAGTTTTGAATCCCATGTAAGTTTGTTTTTATTTTACTAGTCTGCATTGTGGTTTGTGGCTCAATACCATGTAATGCATATGTCTTTTAACAACAGTAGTCAAGTCTTCCAATGTACTCGTTAGTGAAACCCAATAGATAGCTTTATTTTCTCTTTGTTTCCTCAAATTTTGAATGCATATCTTTTACAACTTTTGTAGTAAAGTATTCTAATGACTTGCTTATGACACCCCATATAATATATCATGTTTAGTACCATGGACATTGTAGCTTATTTACTTAAATCTCTGATATATAGGTTCACGGTCTTCAGACGGGGTAGCTCAGTTGGTCGAGTGTTAGTCTTGCACTATCAATGTAAACCTCACATAGGTTTGAATCCCATGTAAGTTTGTTTTTATTTTACTAGTCTGCATTGTGGTTTGTGGCTCAATGCCATGAAATACATATGTCTTTTAACAACAGTAGTCAAGTCTTCCAACTTACTTGTTAGTGAAACCCAATAGATTGCTTCATTTTCTCTTTGTTTACTCAAATTTTGAATGCATATCTTTAACAACTTTTGTAGTAAAGTATTCTAATGACTTGCTTATGACACCCCATAGAATACATAATGTTTAGTACCTTGGACATTGTAGCTTATTTACTTAAATCTCTGATATATTTTGTGCGATTTCTGTTCAGACTGGGTAGCTCAGTTGGTAGAGTGTTGGTCTTGCACTATCAATGTAAACCTCACATAGGTTTGAATCCTATGTAAGTTTGTATTTATTTTACTAGTCTGCATTGTGGTTTGTGGCTCAATACCATGTAATGCATATGTCTTTTAACAACAGTAGTCAAGTCTTCCAATGTACTTGTTAGTGAAACCCAATAGATAGCTTTATTTTCTCTTTGTTTCTTCAAATATTGAATGCATATGTCTTATAACTTTAGAAGTAAAGGATTCTAATTACTTGCTTTTGACACCCCATAGAATATATCATGTTTAGTACCTTGGACATTGTAGCTTATTTACTTAAATCTCTGATATATTTTATGTCATTTGTGTTCAGACTGGGTAGCTCAGTTGGCAGTGTTGGTCTTGCACTATCAATGTAAACCTCACATAGGTTTGAATCCCATGTAAGTTTGTTTTTATTTTACTAGTCTGCATTGTGGTTTCTGGCTCTATACCATGTAATGCATATGTCTTTTAACAACAGTAGTCAAGTCTTCCAATGTACTTGTTAGTGAAACCCAATAGATAGCTTTATTTTCTCTTTGTTTCCTCAAATTTTGAATGCATATCTTTTACAACTTTTGTAGTAAAGTATTCTAATGACTTGCTTATGACACCCCATATAATATATCATGTTTAGTTCCTTGGACGTTGTAGCTTTTTTACTTAAATCTCTGATAAATATTGGGTTATTTATGTGCATACTGGTTAGCTCAGTTGGTAGAGTGTTGGTCTTGCACTATCAATTTAAACCTCACATAGTTTTGAATCCCATGTAAGTTTGTTTTTATTTTACTAGTCTGCATTGTGGTTTGTGGCTCAATACCATGTAATGCATATGTCTTTTAACAACAGTAGTCAAGTCTTCCAATGTACTCGTTAGTGAAACCCAATAGATAGCTTTATTTTCTCTTTGTTTCCTCAAATTTTGAATGCATATCTTTTACAACTTTTGTAGTAAAGTATTCTAATGACTTGCTTATGACACCCCATATAATATATCATGTTTAGTACCATGGACATTGTAGCTTATTTACTTAAATCTCTGATATATAGGTTCACGGTCTTCAGACGGGGTAGCTCAGTTGGTCGAGTGTTAGTCTTGCACTATCAATGTAAACCTCACATAGGTTTGAATCCCATGTAAGTTTGTTTTTATTTTACTAGTCTGCATTGTGGTTTGTGGCTCAATGCCATGAAATACATATGTCTTTTAACAACAGTAGTCAAGTCTTCCAACTTACTTGTTAGTGAAACCCAATAGATTGCTTCATTTTCTCTTTGTTTACTCAAATTTTGAATGCATATCTTTAACAACTTTTGTAGTAAAGTATTCTAATGACTTGCTTATGACACCCCATAGAATACATAATGTTTAGTACCTTGGACATTGTAGCTTATTTACTTAAATCTCTGATATATTTTGTGCGATTTCTGTTCAGACTGGGTAGCTCAGTTGGTAGAGTGTTGGTCTTGCACTATCAATGTAAACCTCACATAGGTTTGAATCCTATGTAAGTTTGTATTTATTTTACTAGTCTGCATTGTGGTTTGTGGCTCAATACCATGTAATGCATATGTCTTTTAACAACAGTAGTCAAGTCTTCCAATGTACTTGTTAGTGAAACCCAATAGATAGCTTTATTTTCTCTTTGTTTCTTCAAATATTGAATGCATATGTCTTATAACTTTAGAAGTAAAGGATTCTAATTACTTGCTTTTGACACCCCATAGAATATATCATGTTTAGTACCTTGGACATTGTAGCTTATTTACTTAAATCTCTGATATATTTTATGTCATTTGTGTTCAGACTGGGTAGCTCAGTTGGCAGTGTTGGTCTTGCACTATCAATGTAAACCTCACATAGGTTTGAATCCCATGTAAGTTTGTTTTTATTTTACTAGTCTGCATTGTGGTTTCTGGCTCTATACCATGTAATGCATATGTCTTTTAACAACAGTAGTCAAGTCTTCCAATGTACTTGTTAGTGAAACCCAATAGATAGCTTTATTTTCTCTTTGTTTCCTCAAATTTTGAATGCATATCTTTTACAACTTTTGTAGTAAAGTATTCTAATGACTTGCTTATGACACCCCATATAATATATCATGTTTAGTTCCTTGGACGTTGTAGCTTTTTTACTTAAATCTCTGATAAATATTGGGTTATTTATGTGCATACTGGTTAGCTCAGTTGGTAGAGTGTTGGTCTTGCACTATCAATTTAAACCTCACATAGTTTTGAATCCCATGTAAGTTTGTTTTTATTTTACAAGTCTGCATTGTGGTTTGTGGCTCAATACCATGTAATGCATATGTCTTTTAACAACAGTAGTCAAGTCTTCCAATGTACTCGTTAGTGAAACCCAATAGATAGCTTTATTTTCTCTTTGTTTCCTCAAATTTTGAATGCATATCTTTTACAACTTTTGTAGTAAAGTATTCTAATGACTTGCTTATGACACCCCATAGAATATATCATGTTTAGTACCATGGACATTGTAGCTAATTTACTTAAATCTCTGATATATGTTATGATTTTTTTTCAGACAGAGTAGCTCAGTTGGTAGAGTGTTGGTCTTGCACTATTAATGTAAACCTCACATAGGTTTGAATCCATGTAAATTTGTTTTTATTTTACTAGTCTGCATTCTGGTTTGTGGCTCAATACCATGTAATGCATATGTCTTTTAACAACAGTAGTCAAGTATTCCAATGTACTTCTTAGTGAAACCCAATAGATAGCTTTATTTTCTCTTTGTTTCTTCAAATATTAAATGCATATGTCTTATAACTTTAGAAGTAAAGTATTCTAATGACTTGCTTATGACACCCCATAGAATATATCATGTTTAGTACCTTGGACGTTGTAGCTTTTTTACTTAAATCTCTGATAAATTTCATGAGGTTTGTGTGCAGACTGGTTAGCTCAGTTGGTAGAGTGTTGGTCTTGCACTATCAATGTAAACCTCACATAGGTTTGAATCTAATGTAAGTTTTTTTATTTTACTAGTCTGCATTGTGGTTTATGGCTCAATACCATGTAATGCATATGTCTTTTAACAACAGTACACAAGTCTTCCAATGTACTTGTCAGTGAAACCCAATAGATAGCTTTATTTTCTCTTTGTTTCCTCAAATTTTTAATGCATATCTTTTACATCTTTTGCAGTAAAGTATTCTAATGACTTGCTTATGACACCCCATAGAATATATCATGTTTAGTACCATGGACATTGTAGCTTATTTACTTAAATCTCTGATATATATGTATTTTGTGTTCAGACGGGGTAGCTCGGTTGGTAGAGAGTTGGTCTTGCACTATTAATGTAAACCTCACATAGGTTTGAATCCTCTGTAAGTTTGTTTTTATTTTACTAGTCTGCATTGTGGTTTGTGGCTCTATACCATGTAATGCATATGTCTTTTAACAACAGTAGTGAAGTCTTCCAATGTACTTGTTAGTGAAACCCAATAGATAGCTTTATTTTCTTTTTGTTTCCTCAAATTTTGAATGCATATCTTTTACAAATTTTGTAGTAAAGTATTCTAATGACTTGCTTATGACACCCCATATAATATATCATGTTTAGTACCATGGACATTGTAGCTTATTTACTTAAATATCTGATATATTTTCTATCATTTGTGTTCAGATTGGGTAGCTCAGTTGGTAGAGTGTTGGTCTTGTACTGTCAATGTAAACCTCATATAGGTTTGAATCCCATGTAAGTTTGTTTTTATTTTACTAGTCTGCATTGTGGTTTGTGGCTCAATACCATGTAATGCATATGTCTTTTAACAACAGTAGTCAAGTCTTCCAATGTGCTTGTTAGTGAAACCCAATAGATAGCTTTATTTTCTCTTTGTTTCCTCAAATTTTGAATGCATATCTTTTACAACTTTTGTAGTAAAGTATTCTAATGACTTGCTTATGACATGACATCAACATGGAAGATCCCAGAAGGCTAAACCACAGCGGTGTGTAGGAGCTGCAGATACTGTACCACAGCCCTGTGTAGAAACATATATTTCATTTTACACCTAATCTTTTATTAATTTTATTAAGTGTTTTGAAAGTAATTATGGGTAGACTAAGATGCATGACTAATAACTACGCCTGCTGAATGCTGGAATTGGTTATTAAAAGCTACCAAGACTGCGCCCTTCCTCTACATTGAGACAATCAATGATGAGAGCGTTCTACAAGCAGCCTATTCTCCAGCCTAGAGGATGCCCGGGACACAAATCCTATGGGGCCTGGGACAGTTTATTCTTCCTGACAAATGCATAGTGGTGCGCTTATCAATATGTAAAATGGAATATTATTATTGTTAGCACTAGCGCACAGCCCAAAGCCAGTAACCATCCTTATCCACCCTGACCCGTGCTTAATATAGGTTCCCGCACATATCATCACATGTTCCATCGCTATGGGACACAAACACTAAGCTGTACAAACACATGTGAAATAATACACATGCACATAAAGCTTCAGTTATTAATCCTTTAAAAATTGTGAGTGCAATCAGCTTCACAAAACAATACAACCCTATAGGTTTTTTTTTTTGTTTTTTTTTAAGCCCAGCAATGTGTTGACTATCAGTCTGATATGCTGCTAAATACCAATTTAAGAAATCTTTGTATGGCCAAGGCCTTCTGCCACTTTACAAATGTAGTAATCCTGCACTGGTTTAATTTTGCACAAAAATTTCTGCGGAGAGGAAAAATACAGGCAAGATGCAACCGCATTGGAACAGACAGGTTAAGGTGAGCGATGCATGTCATTGTATTGGGACTTCAAAAACATTTTCTATATAGGGAAGAAAATCACTTCAGCCAGCATTGGAGTCTCCTAATAACCTGCAGGTTGGGTGAAAAGTTACACAAGACCCAGAATATTATCAAACAAAACTACTGTATATGTACACTTGTCACTTGCACAGTGTTGGTAGCTATAATGTGTGTTGAACTAATATTTGACCCATTCATTTGTTAACTAGTTATGCCACAGAGGCATGTAGTGCCTCATGGCGCATTGAGGTCATTACTTCCTAGATAATGGAAAGGCTGAATTCTTATCAACATTGGTAGATCAGAGATAACGGCAGCTGCCATGAGCAGCCAAAATGTAAATTTTAATAATAAAGAAAATGTAATAAACTTTTAAAAAACACCAAGTTTGCAAGGAAATATCTTGCCAAGACTCTGTACTGCGGGCTTAAAAACTCATTAAAAAATATCCCCAGGCATGGGGAGAAGATGCAATTTAACCAAAATATTTTGCCAAAGAAGAGCAGCGACACTAGCCACATGCTCTGAGAGTAGAACTAAAAGCCAACGTTTCTGTTTAACTAATGTGGGGAAAAAATAAAAAATGTAAAGTAAAAATAGATAACATTTAATTGAAACAACCAATGTATTAAGCAATGCTTTATTCTAGAATGAAGAATGTTTTTGTTGCATTTTAAGATCAAACAAATGCAGCTTGAGATTTGAACAAGAATATTATGCATGAGAATGCAAAAAAAATAATAATCAATTACAACTTATTTTGTACATATATATCTATGTATATACTGTATACATATAGGACACATGTCTGAACATGATCTAATTTTAAACATGTCATTTGTGATTTTATGCGTGAGAATGTAAAAAAGTTCAACTTGTTTTGTACATATATATGTATACATATAGGAAACATGTCTGCACATTACAGTTCAACTTGTTTTGTACATATATATGTATACATATAGGAAACATGTCTGCACATTACCTTATTTTAAATATGTCATTTGTGATTTTGCAGCATCAAAGCTTAAGGTTAGTCAATTCAAGGTATGTATATATATATATATATATACACAATGTATGTGTATACACAGCGTGTCTGGCTATATACATTGAAATAACTTTAAAACATGGGGTGGGGAACCATCAGACCTCTGGCTGTTGTTGAACTACACATACCAGTATTCCCTGCAACAGTTTTGCCTCATTGTCTAAGTATTTTGGTATGTATTCACTAAGCAGGGATAACCCTGTTCAACCCAATTTACCAAAAGGTTACAGCTATGAAACCCTCTGAATGATATGTTTTAATTGTAATAAACAGTAACTAATATTCGCCCCATCAATTTGTTTACTAGTTATGCCACAGAGGCATGTAGTGCCTCATAGCTCATTGTGGTCATTAGTTCCTAGATCATCTTTAAAACATGGGGAGGTGAACCTTCAGTCCTCGATCTGTTGTTGAACTACACATACCAGTATGCCCTGCAACAGTTTTGCCTCATTGTCTATGCATTTTGGTATGTATTCACTAGTCATGGATAACCCTGTTCAACCCAATTTACCAAAAGGTTACAGCAGAGAAACCCTCTAAATGATATGTTTTAATTGTAATAAACAGTAACTAATATTCGACCCATCAATTTGTTAACTAGTTATGCCACAGAGGCATGTAGTGCCTCATGGCTCATTGTGGTCATTAGTTCCTAGATCATCTTTAAAACATGGGGAGGTGAACCTTCAGTCCTCGAGCTGTTGTTGAACTACACATACTAGCATGCCCTGCAACAGTTTTGTTTCATTGTTGATGTAAGCATTTTGCTATATCAATTTGTTAACTAGTTATGCCACAGATGCATGTAGTGCCTCATGGCTCATTGAGGTCATTAGTTCCTAGATAATGGAAAGGCAGAATTCTAATATTCACCCATCAAATTGTTAACTAGTTATGCCACAGAGGCATGTAGTGCCTCATTACTCATTGTGATCATTAGTTCCTAGATCATTTCCAATTAACCCATCAATTTGTTAACTAGTTATGCCGCAGAGGCATGTAGTGCCTCATGGCTCATTGTGGTCAACCGTTTGCAAAAAATAACGTGCGACAAATGTCAAAGTACAGCTTGTTTTGCACATATATACGTTTGCATATATGAATCGTGTCTGAACATGTTCCAGCACTGTTGTATAATAATTATGTTGTAATCGTTATAAACAGAAACTAATATTCGGTCCATCAATTTGTTAACTAGTTATGCCACAGAGGCATGTAGTGCCTCATGGCTCATTGTGGTCATTAGTCCCTAGATCATCTTTAAAACATGGGGAGGTGAACCATCAGACCTGCGGCTATTGTTGAACTACACATACCAGTATGTCCTGCAACAGTTTTGCCTCATTGTCTAAGTATTTTGGTATGTATTCACTAAGCAGGGATTACCCTGTTCAACCCAATTTACCAAAAGGTTACAGCTATGAAACCCTCTAAATGATATGTTTTAATTGTAATAAACAGTAACTAATATTCGGCCCATCAATTTGTTAACTAGTTATGCCACAGAGGAATGTAGTGCCTCATGGCTCATTGTGATCATTACTTCCTAGATCATTTCCAATTCACCCATCAATTTGTTAACTAGTTATGCCGCAGAGGCATGTAGTGCCTCATGGCTCATTGTGGTCAACCGTTTGCAAAAAATAACGTGCGACAAATGTCAAAGTACAGCTTATTTTGCACATATATATGTATGCATATATGAATCGTGTCTGAACATGTTCCAGCACTGTTGTATAATAATTATGTTTTAATCGTTATAAACAGAAACTAATATTCGGTCCATCAATTTGTTAACTAGTTATGCCACAGAGGCATGTAATGCCTCATGGCTCATTAAGGTCGGTCCATCAATTTGTTAACTAGTTATGCCACAGAGGCATATAGTGCCTCATGGCTCATTGAGGTCATTAGTTCCTATCATTAGTTCCTAGATAATGGAAAGGTAGAATTCTAATATTCGACCATCAATTTGTTAAGTAGTTATGCCACAGAGGCATGTAGTGCCTCATGGCTCATTGAGGCTGGTCCATCAATTTGTTAACTAGTTATGCCACAGAGGCATGTCGTGCCTCATGTCTCATTGAGGTCATTAGTTCCTAGATAACGGAAAGGCAGAATTCTAATATTTGCCCATCAATTTAACTAGTTATGCCACAGAGGCATGTAGTGCCTCATGGCTCGCTATGGTCAACCGTCTGCAAAAAATAACGTGCGAGAATGTATAAGTACAGCTTGTTTTGCACATATATATGTATGCATATATGAATCATGTCTGAACATGTCCCAGCACTGTTGTATAATATAAATTAGAATTTTCTAAATGCTCTTTAATTCATAATAAAAAAGAAAAAGGCTATGTAGTATTGCTATTAAATATTCCACATGGGCTTGAAAAACTTTTGAAACTGTGTTTGTTATTTTGCATGTTTACATTAATAACCATATGCTTTTGTTATATGGTCATTAAAATCAATACGCTTTTTTAAATCAGTACCAGTTGTGACATGGCATGAAATTTTAACTGCTGGAATGTGAGAACCCTTTTGTGCTTCCGTGCATCTAAGAAAATGGACACGGTCATTAAAATCAATATGCTTTTTAAATCAGTACCATGTGTGACATGGTATGATTTTTAAATAGTACCATATGTGACATGGCATGAAGTTTCAGCTGCTGGAATGTAAGAACATTTTGTGTTACTTTAAAATATATCTTTTTTTTGTGTGTGTCATATATGACATTCTTTTCAAAGCAATTATCTTTTAATACAGTTTAATATCGAGCTCTATAAATTTTATATTACATTTTATATAAAAGCGATATCAAACACTATAATTTAATATTAAAGGGGGCGTGCCCCAGGAGAAAGGGGTGTGGCAACTGTCACTTTGACAGAAAGGTGGTCTTTCTCTACTGAGACCTATTTCACATAATTACGACCTGTTTACAGAAGGTAAATGGGGATGCGATTTCCCCACGTCGGCTACTGTGCCGCTCATATGCTTAGAGCTACGTTCCCAAGATAATATAACACGAGGGGTTTGTGGGGTACATCACTAAACAGGAAGAGTTACAAGAAGATAGTGTACCCAGGAAAAAATGTATAAATACCATTCATGAATGTGCAGTGTGATATACCACTATTGTAAATCAAAAGGTGTAACATACCCACTTACTTATCACACGGCGAGCGGACAATGAGTGCTGCCATGCAGATATACTGTAATTTAATATGGTGTTGTGTGATAATTAAACACTAGTAATCCATATTATATGTTACAACATCGGGGGTAATTCCAAGTTGATCACAGCAGGAATTTTTTTAGCAGTTGGGCAAAACCATGTGCACTGCAGGGGAGGCAGATATAACATGTGCAGAGAGTTAGATTTGGGTGGGGTGTGTTCAAACTGCAATCTAAATTGCAGTGTAAAATAAAGCAGCCAGAATTTACCCTGCACAGAAACAATATAACTCACCCAAATCTAACTCTCTCTGCACATGTTATATCTGCCTCCCCTGCAGTGCACATAGTTTTGCCCAACTGCTAAAAAATTTCCTGCTGCGATCAACTTGGAATTACCCCCATCAACGGATATTTATTGAGGGATAAAGAAACACATGCTTTATCTGTATATTATTGCTGAGCATTGCCTTATATATGGAACAGTAGAAAGTGATATTTGGTCCTGAGCAGCCATACATACAGGCATTGCATATATCCCTTGAAATACTGAAAGCAACTCACAGCATGTGTATGTAAGAGATATCCTTCACATTGCAATGGGTTATTAACAACTCTATTAAAAAGATCTATATTGTATAGGGGCTGACAAAATAGCCCATTGGATATAGGGTCTATTCATATTGTGACATATCTGCGCATCCTTAAAAATATCCTGGCATTTTAAGTCATATGTGGGATACAATACAGACTGACATTACTAAAGCACACATATAACCCCTATAAATCCCCTCCATGTTTAAACAGTGCGTGTAATATCAGAACTCAAGTCTGATCATACTGTGTGGTGTTCTAGGAACAGTTACATGTTTAATAACACTGTTTCAATTAACCTGTTTAGCAACAGTATCAGAAACATTGTATTATAAGCATAGCCCAAACAACAGGAGCAATGAATTACTGTTGCAATATCTGAATACTATGTGCACAACCTTATGTGACAGACTATGAGCTTATGAACAGCACATATTTCCCTCTGTAAATATACTGTTAAGGCTCCAGTGCATATAAGCATATAGGTTTCTGTATAAGTTTAGCACTGACACAGTGCTGTATATAAATTCTTTCGTGTTTCATGTACTGAATTAAATAGGTGAAATTATACAAAGGGGACAACACAATTGCGTTGTTTTTAATTCTTTATTCACTTTATGTTCATTCTCTCTCATGTTTAAAAAAAAACCCATTTTATTTATTTTTGGATTTTAATACTTCGCTTGAATACTAATAAAGGACAGATTCAGTCCCAAGAGTACAACTATATTATTTTAAAACTATAACTTAGGTCAACAGGTATTGAGGCCTTTATTCAATATTACTGTTGCAGATAGATAGATAGATAGATAGATAGATAGATAGATAGATAGATAGATAGATAGATATACAATGCTCAAAAAAATAAAGGGAACACTAAAATAACACATCCTAGATCTGAATGAATGAAATATTCTTATTAAATACTTTGTTCTTTACATAGTTGAATGTGCTGACAACAAAATCACACAAAAATTATCAATGAAAATCAAATTTATTAACCCACGGAGGTCTGGATTTGGAGTCACCCTCAAAATTAAAGTGGAAAAACACACTACAGGCTGATCCAACTTTGATGTAATGTCCTTAAAACAAGTCAAAATGAGGCTCAGTAGTGTGTGTGGCCTCCACGTGCCTGTATGACCTCCCTACAACCCACACAAGTGGCTCAGGTAGTGCAGCTCATCCAGGATGGCACATCAATGCGAGCTGTGGCAAGAAGGTTTGCTGTGTCTGTCAGCGTAGTGTCCAGAGCATGGAGGCGCTACCAGGAGACAGGCCAGTACATCAGGAGACGTGGAGGAGGCTGTAGGAGGGCAACAACCCAGCAGCAGGACCGCTACCTCCGCCTTTGTGCAAGGAGGAACAGGAGGAGCACTGCCAGAGCCCTGCAAAATGACCTCCAGCAAGCCACAAATGTGCATGTGTCTACTCAAATGATCAGAAACAGACTCCATGAGGGTGGTATGAGGGCCCGACGTCCACAGGTGGGGGTTGTGCTTACAGCCCAACACCGTGCAGGACGTTTTGCATTTGCCAGAGAACACCAAGATTGGCAAATTCACCACTGGCGCCCTGTGCTCTTCACAGATGAAACAGGTTCTCACTGAGCACATGTGACAGACGTGACAGAGTCTGGAGACGCCAAGCAGAACGTTCTGCTGCCTGCAACATCCTCCAGCATGACCGGTTTGGCAGTGGGTCAGTAATGGTGTGGGGTGGCATTTCTTTGGGGGGCCGCACAGCCCTCCATGTGCTCACCAGAGGTAGCCTGACTGCCATTAGGTACCGAGATGAGTTCCTCAGACCCCTTGTGAGACCATATGCTGGTGCGGTTGGCCCTGGGTTCCTCCTAATGCCAGACAATGCTAGACCTCACGTGGCTGGAGTGTATCAGCAGTTCCTGCAAGACGAAGGCATTGATGCTATGGACTGGCCCGCCCATTCCCCAGACCTGAATCCAATTGAGCACATCTGGGACATCATGTCTCGCTCCATCCACCAACGCTACGTTGCACCACAGACTGTCCAGCAGTTGGCAGACGCTTTAGTCCAGATCTGGGAGGAGATCCCTCAGGAGACCATCCGCCACCTCATCAGGAGCATGCCCAGACGTTGTAGGGAGGTCATACAGGCACGTGGATGCCACACACATTACTGAGCCTCATTTTGACTTGATTTAAGGACATTACATCAAAGTTGGATCAGCCTGTAGTGTGTTTTTCCACTTTAATTTTGAGTGTGACTCCAAATCCAGACCTCCATGGGTTAATAAATTTGATTTTCATTGTTAATTTTTGTGTGATTTTGTTGTCAGCACATTCAACTATGTAAAGAACAAAGTATTTAATAAGAATATTTCATTCATTCAGATCTAGGATGTGTTATTTTAGTGTTCCCTTTATTTTTTTGAGCAGTGTATATAAATTATATCTTGATTGAGTTGGGTAGTGTGCACCCGTTGTGTAACTGGTTTCTCCCCCCTTTCCCCTTTCTATGGGGATTTGATACTTTTGCTTATATAGGTACCTTTTGTAGAGAACGAATGGGCCACTCTACTATTTATAGCTCTCCATCTGATTGTCTGTGCTGCATTCTCCTTCGTAAGATTTCTAATGATTTTCATTCTAATATATCAACTTTTTCTTATACTTAAAGGTCAGCAGGGTATTAAATGTGATGTATGAAGTGTATCTGGCTCCCCTACTTTCTGATTTTACATTATTTGTTTTCCCTATCTGTTTTTCTGTATCCCCTTTATGTGTGAAAAATGTTCAATAAAAAGTAATGTATAAAAAAAAAATGATGTGTATTATGAAAATATGTGGATTTCCATAACAAAATGTTTCCAAGACAGAAGACTGTAATAGCTGATGCTCCATGAAGTCCAAAAAATAGAGTGGCTGATTTGTTGGGTGAATTGAATTGGGGGTAAAAATGTGGATCACATGGGTATAAAGTGCATCATGGGAATATAAAGTGCATCATGAGTAAATAATAATTATAAAAAAATCAAAATATATTAATGTGGCTCTTAAAAACCTCAAACATTAGTATATTTCTTGAAGAAAAAAATAAATATGCTTAGAGAAATAAAAAGAAAAAAATGAAAAAATATATTTTAAAAGTTTGTTTGCGGTTTTCACCCAAAAAAGCTGTTGGAAATACATCAGCAAAAGTTACATCCAAAACCACAGAAAATGTTTTGAAGGTCTTCATTTGAATAAGTTTTGGCTGAAAAGACGCTATTTCTACATTACCAATATTCGACAGGCGAAAAGTCAAAAGGTGGAAGATTTCCGACCATTTTTCAGTCAAAAACAGGACCGATGAATGGGGGTGATTCCGAGTTGTTCGCTCGCTAGCTGCTTTTAGCAGCATTGCACACGCTAAGCCGCTGCCCTCTGGGAGTGTATCTTAGCTTAGCAGAAGTGCGAACGAAAGATTAGCAGAATTGCGAATAGAAATTTCTTAGCAGTTTCTGAGTAGCTCTAGACTTACTCAGCCATTGCGACCAGCTCAGTCCTTTTCATTCCTGGTTTGACGTCACAAACACACCCAGCGTTTGACCAACCACTCCCCCGTTTCTCCAGCCACTCCTGCGTTTTGCAACTCGAATGCCTGCGTTTTTCCGCACACTCCCATAAAACGGCCAGTTTCCGCCCTGAAACACCCACTTCCTGTCAATCACACTACGATCAGCACAACGATGAAAAAGCTTTGTTATGACGTGAGTAAAATACCTAACTTTTGTGTAAAATAACTAAGCACATGCGCTCTGCGAACCTTGCGCATGCGCAGTAAGCGACTAATCGCAGTATAGCGAAAATCGGCAACGAGCAAACAAATCGGAATGACCTCCAATATGTGAAATCAATTCGACTGTTTTTTTCTGCGGAAAAATACTGTTTTCGACAGAATAGGAATTTGATAAGCTAATTGAATACCTCCCTGTATCTCTAAACTTTAGTTGTATAGGGAAAGGCACAGTTAAAAGAATCCACAGATTTTATCAATAAGTTGGATAACATTTAGTGTCAGGAAGGAGATCATTTAGTAACTGCAGATAAAGACCATAAAAGAGGTCTACAGATGCGCAAAATATCTTTTGGGGAAAAAATGAAATAGATGAAGACCTAGGGATATATTTACTAAAGTCCAAAATTAATTTGAATCCATTCGAGTTCCATTTTCTACTCTATGTGGCGTCTCAGGAAATTACTAACCCAGAAATTTGTCCGTGTTTGTTGCATTCGTATTTTTTTACACAGCCGCGAACACAAATACGAATGAATACACCATCGGTCAAATACGGTTGTTATTTTATATAACACGGTAATTTACTAAGGATTCGTATTTGTGTTTTCGGCCGTAAACACCTTAAACTCGGCTGCAAATCTCCTTGAATCGTACAAAAGTTCTAAGTTCAACTACAACTGCTTTTGGCTTGCGTGTTTGACATCCATCACTACTTGTCAATTACTAAGGTAAGTGTATTAAGGTTCCTTTCTGGTTGGTTCTGTATTGGGTGTGTTTTGTAGGATAGCTGTTATGTTTTGCACCACAGTACACTTTTTTTTGGTATTTCTATTGTTTCCAATTTTCTTTAAATCCTGTCCTGTTATAGTAAACATTATATCTGCACAGCATTTATGTAGTGCTGTTTTGTGTTTCTGAATGTATCCTCATGCATAAATCATAATCCTTAGGTAACATTACTGTAAACGTTGATTTACATACAGGACTAAAAGCAACACTTTAAAAAGACATTCAATAGATTTTAAAATGGAGCCGCTGCGGCCGCTGTAATCAATCCTTAGCCTATGTACTTTTTAAACCATTAGCGTACAAAGCCCCGTACCATGTACGTACTTTGCGTACAAACGCCGTGCTGGCCGTACAAAGTACACGCAGTGTGTACACACCCAAAGATACTCCGTGAGCACTTAGCAGCTACACGTGTAACTGAAATACACTTATAACCCTAGCAGGGAAAGGAGACACGACACCAGATTGTATTTAAAATGCCGGGTTCCGACACACCAACATATAATTACTGAAAGGGGGTTACAATAACAATACAATACAATACAATAGAAAAATGGCTACAGTCAATGGTACATACGTTTTAGTTTCGCCTGCGCTTCCCGGCCCGGTCCTCAGTCATCAGGGTAGATGACCTTCAGAGTCTTTCTATGACTGGGCATGCAGCTGGCTTTTTATACAATAGTCCAAAACCTAACACAATGGAACCTGTAATCTCTATGTCCATTGGACACAGGGATGGTCATTTACAGTACAGGAGAGGTCATAGGTCGATTTGAATAGGTGGGCGATGTCTGTTCCAGGTGCACTTGCAGGTGGTCTCCTCTGGGTTCCCGCCGCATACCAAATGTACAGCAAATACAGTTAATATTTATATTCTGCTCCTGCACATAACTATTCGCAGGAACGTGCGATCTTCTGCAAACCACCACCGGAATATTGCCCTTAATATACCCTACAGCTGGATACCAAACACCTCCTTATAACCTAGTTCTGTCCCCTCTTATCCTGTAAAGGTGAATCCCTTTGTTCTGATACAATTTAAACTTTTGCAACTTGCTGGTGTGGTGCAGGGAGACTATGTGTACATTGTGCACTATTTGGATTAAATATGTAATGTGTTTTTATGGCTTTTCCATGCGATCGCAAACTCTACCGTAATTACCCATACCACGCGCTAATGCGCAGGACCGCGGGAGTGATCATACGCAAATTGCGAATATGTGTATGCACGGCAGAACAAGTACACGCACGGAGGCCATCTGTGTGAAGTTTGTACGTGATGTGTGTACTGCAATATTTTTCGACTTCGACATTACCTAAAAGAATGATGTAATGTAACTTTCTTTTGTAAAAATATAAATACTTAACCTCTGCTGCATGAGTAATGTCAGGATCCGGAGCATTACAGCCGCCAGGTACTCCCGGGGGTTGCCGTCCCATTGGTTGGCGTGACTGCAGCGTCAGGGAGCTGCTGGCAGTGGGTCCACCTGGACGGGTGTGCGGCTTCTGAAGGCTAGGGGTCTGGAGAGCCAGGCGCTGTGGAGGGGATCGCTGCGGTAAGGTCCTCTAGTGGTGACACAGCATTAGTGTTTCAGAGGCCAGAGCTGGGCTAAAGCTGTGTGCTACAGCTGAGTATGTCTCCTGTGCTGGGGGCAGCCATGTTGGAGAACAGAGAATTTCCAATGAAGTTCCCATTCTGTGTTCAGCCAATCCTGTGTGATCTCCCCTTACAAAAGGGGCTGGCCCAGAGGGAGAGTGCCAGTGCTTTAAGTTACCTCCTTGTGAAAGGTTCTCCAGCTCTGTGCTCCCAGGTTGCTTCTGGTGCCCTGCTCCTGGTTGCTCTCATCTATCGGTTACCTAACGCTGCTACAGTCCTGCCATCTAAGTCCATCGCCACTCGTGGAAGTGCTCACGGGGTCCCAGGTCGTAGAGGAGCTTCATGTGCTAATGGAAGTTCCTGCAGACATCTTCAATCTCAATCCCAGAGTCTTCAGTTCTACAAAGTCAAAGTTCTTCAGCCTCATCTTTCAATCACAATACCACTGTCCTCACTTCTTCAAAGTCAAAGTTCTTCAGCCTCATCTTCAATCCCACAGTCTTCACTTCTTCAAAGTCAAAGTTCTTCAGCCTCGTCTTCCAATCACAAACCACAGTCTGCACTTCTTCAAAGGCAAAGTTCTTCAGACACCTCTTTCAATCATAAACCACAGTTTTTCAGTTCTTTAAACTGGTGTTCTTCAACCTCGACTTCTAATCATAAAACACAGTCTTCAGTTTTTCTTTACCAGAGTTCTTCATCTTCACTCTTCAAGCCATTTAACCATAAACTCTAGTTCTCTCATCCAGTTTCTTCAATTTCTCAAATATCTGTATACAGCCTGCTATTCATTAAAACTATGGTTTTTTCCCTACAGAGTACTCCTTTTCTTTACGTTCTTCTGCCAATGCTAACACTTAGTTAGACCTCCACCCCATGAGGAGGAATTACATTCAGCCACCTCGTTTACTCTCCTCACAGGCAGCTGTCCCTTCAGTCAAAACTCAATTGTCGTAACCCCAACTTATGCCGAGCGTGACAGTAAGATATGTATATTGATTGTGAGCATGCATATGATTTCATTAACCAACTCTAGATAAATTGTTATGTAAACAATACCAAAACAACTGTATCATGTTTATCTTGTTTTTCTTATACGTTAGTTTGGTATAAAACTTAGTTAACAAACAAAAAGCACTTCTCACACTTGTGAGTGCAAAACCAAAATGCAGCTAGCATAAAAAATGTTATGAATGCTTTGAAGACATGATTATGTTAATTTATTTTACAGGTCAGCCTCTTGATGTGGGTGGGCCTTTCCCGCTGGTGTCTGGCTGACTTCTGGCCAAACGTCTGGGAGGGGACTTTACAGGTGTCACCAAGGGGGTTGTGGTAGAGAAACTCAAACTTGTGTGCTCACCCTGATGAGTGAGATGCTGGGTTAGTGTAGTCAGAGTCAAATTTAAGTCTCTAGTTGCAGATGTGTGGCTCTCCATGATTCTGACCATGGTGTCTTGTGTGGTTTGGTTTGCAGTCAATATCTGTATGTAGGTTTGATGTAGCCTTTGATTTTCAGCCATGACTCTTTGGAAGGTATCGATCATGCGATTATTGTCAGCCCTCATTAATTCTAATGTGTTTGCCATTCGGGTGAGCTCATTAGTTTGTATGCTGTTGCTTCTGCTGATGCGTGGAACGTGATGGGAAAGACTGGAAATATAGTGTGTTTACTTACGCAAAAAATCTAAATTATTAGCTTGCTGGGTGGACCAGCTGTCCCAAAATGCCTGGTCTTGTGACTGTGCTATAGGTGTAGTAGGGTTTCTGTCCTGCTCAGGTGTCTGGTGAGTGGTCGGAGTTACAAACTGTGTGGTTGTTGGGTCTGGCGGTGGTATAGCAGTTAGATTGAGGGTATATGTTTCTTCATTTTCTGTTGCCTGCAGTTGGCATAGCTGACTTTCCAGAAGATTCGTGTCTGCTGAAAATAGAAAGCAGTTGTGTGTCAGGATATATATATTTTTTTATTTATTTTGCCAGTGTGTTTTGTTTTATTATTGCTACTATTGTGTTTTTTTATAAATTTTAGTGTGTGTTGGTAAGCCTATATTGGTAACATATATTGTGTCTTAGTTTTTATACATATGCACCTCACATTTGTTGGCCTAAGTGTTTTGAGGCAATAGTGTCCATTTAGTTTGCGTGAAAATATTTACCACTTAAGTTTTGCACTAATTTGCTTCATAAATCAGTTTGAAAACATTGCAGTATTTTAAGTAAGCTTGCATTTTGCCTAAATGTGGGATATAGGACATCTCATTCATTCACATTTCATGTGTTCCATTCTAGAAGGTGTAACATAATTGTCAAGTTTACTGTGACTAGTTAAGGTCAACATGGCATCTTAAGTAGGCCAACACTAGTATAGCATATTTAGCACTGTTTTCAGTAGTGTAATGGGTATGTGTTAATATGTGTCTTGTGTGATTGTGCAAATCAACTCACCAGGCAGCTGTGAGGAATGCGGTGACATGGGTGGCGAACTGTCCAGCAGTTGCTGTGGGGGCACGGCTGAGACAAGGGATATGCGTTGTGGTGGTGATGGCTGTAGTGGTGGTCTGGATGACACACCCAGGCTGCGCCTCTGCCGGGGCAATTCGTGTGTTGATGGACCTTTGGGAAAAAGTGGTTGAGTTATTTTTGAGTGAACATTGAGGCTAAAACACACCCAAGGTTTATGTATTTACCAGCATCAGCAGCATCCTCTGCTTCAGTCAGAGTGGGGGCATGGCCAGAAGTTCAAATGTTGCAAAACACTACTCCTAAGCTGATGTATGCCATATCGTACAACTTACAAACCACTAAGCAAAACATATTTTCACAATCACACGGCATACATTTGAACACAACTACAAACTATGTAAGCTCTCACTTTCCTCATGCACTTTTAATCCTCTTTCTGTACGTATCTTCATAACAAGAATTCCTTTGAAAACACAAAATCTGTAGTCTGTCATCCAAGCAGAAACTTTATAATGTGCTGCTTAATGATGCTTCTATGTGTCACGATCCGGGTAACTGGACGCCATTATTTACCTTTCAAGTGTCTCCTGAGGCTGGCTCAGCATTCCAGGGCCGGATCCCAGCTGTGTTGCTGATATCCTCACTTCACATCTCCTCCCTGTGATCCCGCAGCGCTGTCACAGCAGCTTCATAAGTCTGACTTGCTAAATCCTAAAATGGCGTCTCCAGCCCTCCACCGCCATTACTGTCATTTCTCCACATGGTTTCACAAACTGACTTTCCCTCCAACTACTAAACATGGGCGCAGCCATGTTTTTCCAGTCACATGCTATCACTGTACCTATCCGCTGCACTGCTGAACTCTGCATAATTGATCAGCCAATGCCTTACAGTAGGTATAAATATCCTGTGCCTGGACCAGGAAGTTGTCAGTGCTTTGGTTGTCATACCCATTGTATCCAGTCTCTGATCCTTGTGGTTGATTGCTAAGCTCCAGGTATTTCCAGCTCCTGTCTTAACTCCACCAGAGACCCGCACCAGTTACCACCTTGCGGTGCAGCCTGACTCTGCAGTGTCCTCATTGCACCCTGCGACTGGCAGTTCCCTAACACCGGCTTCCAGCGTCTGGCTTCCAGCGGTATCCAGGCTTCTGTTGCCATCAGTGATCCACCATCAGTTTCCAGATACCATCGGTTTCCAGATATCATCGGTGCTCCGCCATTGGTTTCCAGATACCATCGGTGTTCCGTCATCGATTCCTAATAACCACCGATCTCTAGCATCACCAGTGCCATTCAACTGTTCTTCTGCTACACTGGTTCACCTGCACTTCCACACAGTTCATCACCTAGTCCGGTTCCAACCGGCAAACCCGGCAGTCCACTTCTGTTTACCCAGTATCATTTACTCCACAGTACATCCAGCCTCCAGTATAACATCAGCTGGTCAGCTTCTGTCTTTTATTTCATTACTCAGTGGATGGGTGTTGGTAAAAGGACTTTCCACCTCCTGGTCTCCTAAAATTATCTTGTTACAAATACCGCACCTAAGGACATCCCAACCACTGCTGCATTCTTTGGAACTGTGTACTGTATCTGTTCATTTACCATATCTGAATACTGCAACTGCCGATGTACCATCTCAACTGTGCTAAATAAAAACTCATTAACTTTTCTTCAGTTGTCGTGGTCACGCCTTCGGGCATTGGTACTGCAAGTTCATCTGCATGTCTAAGAGTCCCATATTACCTCCCAGGTTTACATACACCTCAGCCCCTACAACTGAGGCTTCGCCTGGTCAGCACCAGCCCCTAGTTGTGACAGTAAACACTGACTAAATGGATCCGGCCGGAGACCAGGTCCAAGCGACCAGGCTGATGCAAGAACTGGCAGCCCGTCTTGAACATCAGGAGGCTGCACAAGGCCATGTTATCCGCTGTCTCCAGGACCTCTCCTCTACGCTGGATGGAATTCAAATGACCCTCCGTGGTCCAGGGTCATCCAGTGTGTCGACTACAGTACCTGCATTGGTAACCCCACCCACCATACCCGTTTCTGCTCCATGTCTCCACTAGCCAACACCTGCTAAATTTGATGGGTCCCCAAAAGCCTGCCGGGGATTCTTAAATCAGTGTGAGATTAATTTCGAGTTACAGCCTGGCAGTTTCCCAACTGACCGCACCAAGGTTGCCTACATCATCTCCCTCCTCAGTGGCTCCGCCCTCGATTGGGCATCACCCCTATGGGAGAGATCAGATGCTCTGCTGTCTTCCTATACAGTGTTCGTGGCAACATTCAGGCGCATCTTCGACAAGCCAGGTCGTGTGACATTAGCCTCCTCTGAAATCCTCTGGTTACGCCAGGGGTCACGTACAGTCAGCCAATATTTGATACAGTTCCAGATTCTGGCCTGTGAACTTTCCTGGAATGGTGACGCTCTTTATGCAGCCTTTTGGCATGGCTTGTCCGAACGTATCAAGGATGAGCTCGCTACCAGAGACTTACCTTCAAAGTTGAACGAGCTTACATCTCTATGCACTAAGGTCGACCTATGGTTCCGTGAAAGGGCAATTGAGCAAGGAAGGTCTTCATTTCCTAAGACTCCTACCACTCCTCCTCCTCGTCAGCCATCTCCACCCAAGGATGAACCTATGCAAATAGGTCACTCTCGTCTGTCTCCAGCAGAGCGTAGAAAACGGCTATCTGAACGTCTCTGTCTGTATTGCGCTGCACCTTCTCATGTCATCAACGCTTGTCCCAAGCGTCCGGGAAACTCCAAGTCCCAGCTCGCCAAGAAGAGTGTCGGCTAGGAGTAATGAACTCCTCTTCATCTTCAAATGACTGTAACCTCCCAGTCTCGCTTCAAGTGGCACAGTGCACTAGGAATCTCATTGCTCTGTAAGACTCTGGAGCAGCTGGGAACTTTATGACAGAGAATTACGTCAAGCGGTGGTCCCTACCCACTGAGAGACTTTCGTCTTCCATATCCTTGACTGCCGTGGATGGCAGCAGGATTTCCTGTCCATCTGAAGGTAGGAGCTCTTCATTCTGAACTGATCTCCTTCCTGGTGATCCCATAGGCCACTCATCCCATGCTTCTAGGCCTTCCATGACTTCGTCTACATAATCCCCAAATTGATTGGAGAACTACACATATCTTGGCATGGGTTCCTCCTGCTCTGAGGCCTGTCTTTCTGAAGTCCTTCCAGTCTGCACATCCTCCTCCAAGTCTTCATATAGTCCGCCTCTTCCATACCAAGATTTCACAGATGTTTTTAGCAAGTCCTCTGCCGATAATATTCCCCCTCATAGGGAATGGGATTGCCCTATCGACCTCATTCTGGGGAAGATTCCACCTCCGGGACGCATATATCCATTGTCATTACCGGAAACTCACTCCATGGAAGAATACATTAAAGAAAACCTGGCTAAAGGGTTTATCAGGTCTTCTTCCTTTCCAGCTGGCGCAGGCTTCTTCTTCATAAAGAAGAAAGACGGTGGCCTGCGGCCCTGTATTGATTACCGTGGTTTGAACGACATCACTGCCTCTCATCAACGAGCTATTCATCCGCGTCAGTGGGGCCACCATCTTCACGAAGTTCGATCTGAGGGGTGCCTACAACCTCATCCGGATCTTAAAGGGTGATGAGTGGAAGACCGCATTTAACACCCGTGATGGACATTACGAGTACCTCGTCATGCCTTTTGGACTCAGTAATGCTCCAGCTGTATTTCAACACTTCGTGAATGAAATCTTCTGAGACATCCTCTATCGTCATATTGTGGTCTATCTCGATGATATCCTCATCTTCGCTAATGACCTGGAGGAACATCGCTTCTGGGTCAAGGAGGTCCTGTCCCGTCTCCGTGCCAACCATCTTTATTGCAAGTTGGAAAAATGTGTTTTTGAAGTCAAATCCATTCTGTTTCTAGGTTACATTGTGTCCGATTCTGGACTAAAGATGGACCCTGAGAAACTTCAAGCTATTCAAGATTGTCCGATACCTACAACCCTCAAGATTCCTAGGATTTGCCAATTACTACAGGAAATTTATCTGAGACTTTTCCACTATTGTGGCGCCTGTCACAGCCCTTACCAAAAAGGGTGCCAATCCTTCCAAGTGATCTGAGGAAGCTACTCGAGCTTTCCACCTTTTGAAACAAAAGTTTGTCTCTGCTCCAGTCTTGAAACAGCCAGATACTAGCTCGCCCTTCACCCTGGAGGTGGATGTCTCTTCCGTTGGAGTGGGCGCAGTCCTGTCGCAAAGAGCCAACGACGGCCACTTACATCCTTGTGGCTTCTTCTCATGAAAGTTCTCTCCTGCTGAGCGCAACTATGCCATTGGCGATCAAGAACTTTTGGTTATCAAGCTAGCTCTGGTAGAGTGGAGATATTTGTTAGAGGGAGCTTCTCATACCAACACCATTCTGATGGACCACAAGAACCTCCTGTATTTAAAGGGCGCTCAATGTCTCAATCCTCGCCAAGCCAGGTGGGCACTTTTCTTTTCCAGGTTTGACTTCAAACTTCAGTTTTGTCCAGGGTCACAGAATCGTAAGGCTGATGCCCTTTCCTGCTCCTGGGAGCAAGAAAATGAGTCTGAGTCTACTGACAAGCATTATATTATTGATCCAGTGGCCTTCTCCGCAGTGAGGATGGACTCTATGCCCCCGCCAAGGAAAAGCTTTGTAAAACCGTCTCTCAGAAGGAAGCTCTTGCAATGGGCACATTCCTCTCGCTTCGCTGGACACGCAGGCATTCAGAAGACCTTAGAGTTTGTTTCCAGATCATACTGGTGGCCGACCCTGAAAAAAGACATTACAGAATTTGATGCATCCTGCCCTATGTGTGCCCAACACAAAGTACCTCGCCAGTTGCCTGCTGGGCAACTGGTTCCTCTATCTGTTCCTCATTGTCCATGAACCCATTTATCAATGGACTTTGTTACGGACCTTCCTGAGTGTAACAAGTATAATACCATCTGGGTGGTAGTTGATTGGTTCACCATGATGGCTCATTTCATTCCTCTCACCGGTCTTCTGTCAGCTTCCAAACTGGCTCGAGTCTTCATCCAGGAGATCTTCAGACTACATGGCCTCCCTGAGGAGATAATTTCTGACAGAGGTGTTCAATTTGTAGCCAAGTTCTGGCAAAGTTTCTGCCTGGCACTCTGTCAGACTTGGTTTTGTCTGTGTCCCCGGAGGGGGCGCTAGTGGGTCAGTGGAGGTGGATGGGAGAAAACGAGGAGGCTGGATTATGTTTCTGCGCATGAGCGCAATGATATTTATTAAACAGATGGTTCACAAAACGGCAGCAGAAAATAACAGTAGGAAATGCAAATGTCAATTGTACAGCGTGGCAGCTGAAAGTCTATGGTAACAGAATGAATGGTGACTGATGAAATGATAACCGGTAGTGATGATAACAGATGAGTGATAACTTGGCAGAGAATATTCTGGTATGGGAACCAGAGCAGATTAAAACATGGAACCAGCAGAGATGGTGTTGTATGGCAAACCTGGTAGCAGAGGCAGGAGTCTGACTCACAGTGCAGGTGATGAGGCACTGGCAGCAAGCAAGCTGTATCACAGGTGGAGAGATGGAACACACCTGGAGTCAGTCTCTACTGCTAGGCTGAAGCACACAGAGATGGTGGTGAGTGTGAAGCCTGTAGATGGAAGCAGGTATTGCTGGGGCTTGTAGTTCCACGGAGCTGTGAGAAGTAACCAGGAGTACAGAGTCTCAGGTAGAAAGCCAGGAACACGGAACAGCAGGTAGGTATCCAGGTACACGGAGGAAACAGGAACCAGATCCTTACACATGAGTCGCAGGAGTGACACAAAGTTCAGGATGCCTGCAGACTGATCCTGCAGCTTCATATATACCCCTTGTTAAACAGTCATTGGTGGAGTGAGGAAAAGTGGGTGCGGCCAAGCACCGGATTGGCCGCCGTATGCTGACTGCTGGAGGCTGTCATGGCGGCGCCCATGCCGCGGCCTAGCGGAACGCGGCGTGCTACACGCCCGCTATCACAGGAGCGCTCCCAGGCCCAGGATGGCGTCTGATGGCAGAGACGCGGATGACAGATGAACGCAGGGACCCAGGACGGAGTCCGCAGCGGCGGACAGATGTCAGCTTGGTGAGTCGATTCCTGACAGTACCCCCCCCTTTAAGGGTGGGCACCGAACACCCACGTGGCTTGGAAGGATGAGTGTTATGGAAGACACGGACCAACCTTGGAGCATGGACATCCAACGAATTTACCCAACTTCTCTCCTCTGGGCCATAACCGGACCAATCGACAAGGTATTGAAGACGTCCATACCGGCAACGGGAATCCAGAATCTTGCCAATCTCGAACTCCACGCCCCGCTGAGTTCGAACTTTGGGGCCAACTGGAAGAGCTCTTTGGAAATGATTCAGGACTAAAGGTCTGAGGAGAGAAACATGAAAAGCATTAGGTATTCGCAGAGAAGGTGGTAACTTCAGCTTGTAGGCCACAGGGTTGATGACTCTTTCGACAGGGAAGGGGCCAATGAAACGTGGTGCAAATTTCATAGACGGGACCCTAAGACGGAGGTTCCGGGTAGACAGCCAAACCTTGTCCCCAGGTTTCAGGCTAGGAACTGCGCGTCTTTTGCGATCAGCAAAGTATTTATACCGGCTGGAGGCCTTTTTGAGAGAAATGTGAATCTTCCTCCAGATTGAAGAAAACTGACTCAGGGCAGTAGTGGCAGCAGGAACATCCATGTGAGGGAGTTCTTGGAAGTCTGGAACACGAGGATGTTGCCCATATACTGCAAAGAATGGAGTTGTCTCAGTAGCAGTGTGGTAGCGGAAGTTGTGGGCAAACTCGGCCCATGGGAGCAGATCAAACCAGTCATCCTGAGAAGATGAAACATACAATCTTAAAAATGTCTCTAGTTCTTGATTTACCCTCTCTGTCTGCCCATTCGTCTGAGGGTGGTAAGATGACGAGAACTTCAGTTTAACCTGCATGGCAGAACAGAGAGCCCTCCAAAACCTCGCTACAAACTGTACACCTCGGTCGGATATTATTTCTGAGGGTAGACCATGTAAGCGGAAAATCTCCCGTAGGAAGATTTGGGCGAGTTTTGGGGCTGAAGGGAGACCCTGGAGAGGAACAAAATGGGCCATCTTGGTAAATCTGTCCACTACAACCCAGATGGTATTGTATCCTTGAGAAGGAGGAAGGTCGGAGATAAAGTCCATGGACAGGTGTGACCAAGGGCGACTAGGAATAGACAATGGTTGTAACTGACCTGCTGGAGACTGACGAGGAGTCTTGTGCTGCACACACTTAGGACAGGATGCTACGAAATCCTTGATGTCAGCTTTCATCTTTGGCCACCAGTATGTCTCAGAGAGGAACTTGAAGGTTTTCAGGACACCGGGATGACCAGTGAACTTGGATTGATGGGCCCAAGACAGCAACTTGGGACGGAGTTCTGGGGAAACAAAAGTCTTACCAGGAGGAGGAGCTGGGGAGACTTGAGATGCAGCAAATACCACTGGACTCAGGATGGAATGTGGAACTGAGTCAGGCGTTTCCTCTTCGGATTCCATAGATCGGGATAAGGCGTCAGCTTTAACATTCTGCGAACCTGGGCGGAAATGAAGCTTAAAGTTAAAACGTGAGAAAAACATAGCCCACCTGGACTGGCGAGGATTAAGGCACTGGGCTGCCTTTAAATATAGCAGATTTTTATGATCCGTGTAGATGTTGAACGGATGTTTGGCCCCTTCCAGGAGATACCTCCATTCCTCGAGGGCCAGCTTAATCGCCAGTAGTTCTTGATCTCCAACGGAGTAGTTAGCTTCTGCAGGGAGGAATTTACGAGAATAAAATCCACAGGGGTGGATTTTCCCATCGGTTCCCTTCTGGGAGAGAACAGCTCCAACTCCAACTGTAGAGGCATCCACCTCCAACTCGAACGGTCTGTTTACATCTGGCTGGGACAGAACTGGAGCAGACATAAAGGCCAGCTTGATCTTCTGGAAGGCCGCTAAAGCCTCTTCTGACCAGTTGGAATGGTCTGCCCCTTTCCGAGTTAAGTTGGTAATAGGAGCGATGAGAGTGGAGAATCCCCGAATAAATTTCCTATAGTAGTTGGCAAATCCCAGGAACCGCTGAATAGACTTGAGAGAATTTGGAATGGACCAATTGGCAATGGCTTCCAACTTTGTCGGGTCCATCTGGAGATCCGATCCGGAAATTATATAACCCAGGAAGGGTATAGAGGAAACTTCAAAGGTACACTTGGATAGTTTACCGTAGAGCCGGTTCTCACGAAGACGTCGGAGGACTTCACGGACTTGTAGACGATGAGAGGGAAGATCTTGAGAGAAGATGAGGATATCATCCAGATAAACAACGAGGTATTTATACAGAACGTCACGGAAGATTTCGTTCACAAAGTGTTGGAACACTGCTGGGGCATTACTCAACCCGAATGGCATTACCAGGTACTCGTAATGACCATCTCGAGTGTTAAAAGCTGTCTTCCATTCGTCACCACTCCGGATTCTGATGAGGTTGTAGGCACCGCGGAGATCTAGCTTGGTGAAGATGCGGGCTCCTTTAACTCTGTCAAATAATTCGGTAATGAGTGGTAATGGATAACTATTTTTAATGGTAATGTCATTGAGACCCCGGTAGTCAATGCATGGACGCAGTCCTCCATCCTTCTTTTTAACGAAGAAGAAGCCTGCACCAGCGGGTGATGATGAAGGACGGATGAATCCCTTCTGTAAATTCTCCCGGATGTAGTCGCTCATCGCTTCAGTTTCGGGAACAGATAACGGGTAGGTACGCCCCCTAGGTGGCTTCTTGCCAGGAAGGAGATCGATGGGACAATCCCATTCTCTATGGGGCGGCTTATCAAGATTTCTCTGATGTCTTCAGTGAAAAGGCCGCGGATGGCCTTTTCACTGAAGACATCAGAGAAATCTTGATAAGCCGCAGGAAGACTTGACTGGGTTTTTACTTCAGTAGACTTAATTGGACAAACTTGGGCTAAACAGGACTGATGGCAATGTGAACCCCATGAAGTAAGTTGTAACGTTGACCAGTCAAACTGTGGATTGTGTAGCTGGAGCCAGGGCATGCCCAAAACGATCTCCTGGGTGGCTTGAGGAATGACTAAGAACTTTATTAATTCTGAGTGTAGGAACCCAACTCCCAAAACCACTGGTGCAGTTTGGTGAGAAATATTCCCCTTGGAGATTCGGCTACCATCCACGGCGGTAATGTAGACTGGGTAAGAAAGTTCACATACAGGCAAGCAAAATTTATTTACCGCAGCTTGGGTGATGAAATTTCCTGCGGCTCCACAGTCCACTAATGCTGATGCAGACTGAAGCCCAACTGAAGTCTCTAAAGTCACAGGAAGGATAAGGTCTTGATTAGAAGGAGCTTGTCTAGAAGATCCCAACTTGACTCCTCCTTTACAAGTCAGGATCTGGCGTTTCCCGAACGCACTGTGCAGGAATTAATCTGGTGACCTGCAGCCGCACAATAAAGACAAAGTCTCTCACGAAGTCTTCTTGACCGCTCCTCAGGAGTTAGGCGGGACCTATTTATTTGCATAGGCTCATCAGAAGGTGGAGACTGGAACTGTACGGAAGGTATCATCCTTGATCTGCGTGGCTCACTCCGAGCACGTTCATTGTTGCGTTCGCGGATGCGAGAGTCCAACTTGATGCACAGGGAAATTAAATCAGACAATTGTACAGGAAGATCGCGGGTTGCCAGTTCGTCCTTGATCCGATCAGAGAGTCCATGCCAGAAAGCTGCTACCAGGGCTTGATTGTTCCACTGAATCTCTGCGGCCAACGTCTGGAACTGGATGACATATTGTCCCATACTACGGGTACCTTGACGAAGTTGGATTAGGTCTGCAGAAGCTGATGTTGCACGACCAGGCTCGTCAAAGATCCGTCTGAAGGTTGACACGAATTCTGTATAGTTGTTAATCAGAGGGTCGGCACGTTCCCACAGAGGAGACACCCAACTCAAAGCAGATCCAGAAAGTAGAGAGATGATGTAGGCAACCTTGGATCTTGACGTGGGGAAATTATGTGACAACAATTCAAACTGGATTTCACATTGGTTGAGAAACCCGCGACATAACTTTGGGCTGCCATCATACTTGCTTGGCACGGGCAGGTGCAGACGTGACACTGGAGCTGATGCAGCCGGCATAGAGGAACTCACAGTACTGGCAGGTGCTGGAGTAACAGGAACTGTAGAAGTGTGTACACTAGGCAGGGATTGCTGTAGTGTATCTATCCGGGAGGACATCCCTTGCAGGAACTGGAACATCTGCTGCTGCGCAGCCTCTTGACCATCCAGACGGGAGACCAGATTTTGCAAGGCCTCTGACCCCACACTCCGTCCACCATCCGAGTCCATCGATCCTGAACTTACTGTCAGACTTGGTTTTGTCTGTGTCCCCGGAGGGGGCGCTAGTGGGTCAGTGGAGGTGGATGGGAGAAAACGAGGAGGCTGGATTATGTTTCTGCGCATGAGCGCAATGATATTTATTAAACAGATGGTTCACAAAACGGCAGCAGAAAATAACAGTAGGAAATGCAAATGTCAATTGTACAGCGTGGCAGCTGAAAGTCTATGGTAACAGAATGAATGGTGACTGATGAAATGATAACCGGTAGTGATGATAACAGATGAGTGATAACTTGGCAGAGAATATTCTGGTATGGGAACCAGAGCAGATTAAAACATGGAACCAGCAGAGATGGTGTTGTATGGCAAACCTGGTAGCAGAGGCAGGAGTCTGACTCACAGTGCAGGTGATGAGGCACTGGCAGCAAGCAAGCTGTATCACAGGTGGAGAGATGGAACACACCTGGAGTCAGTCTCTACTGCTAGGCTGAAGCACACAGAGATGGTGGTGAGTGTGAAGCCTGTAGATGGAAGCAGGTATTGCTGGGGCTTGTAGTTCCACGGAGCTGTGAGAAGTAACCAGGAGTACAGAGTCTCAGGTAGAAAGCCAGGAACACGGAACAGCAGGTAGGTATCCAGGTACACGGAGGAAACAGGAACCAGATCCTTACACATGAGTCGCAGGAGTGACACAAAGTTCAGGATGCCTGCAGACTGATCCTGCAGCTTCATATATACCCCTTGTTAAACAGTCATTGGTGGAGTGAGGAAAAGTGGGTGCGGCCAAGCACCGGATTGGCCGCCGTATGCTGACTGCTGGAGGCTGTCATGGCGGCGCCCATGCCGCGGCCTAGCGGGAACGCGGCGTGCTACACGCCCGCTATCACAGGAGCGCTCCCAGGCCCAGGATGGCGTCTGATGGCAGAGACGCGGATGACAGATGAACGCAGGGACCCAGGACGGAGTCCGCAGCGGCGGACAGATGTCAGCTTGGTGAGTCGATTCCTGACACACTCCAAGTAAAGTTGAAGTTCTCTACAGCTTATCACCCTCAAACCAATGGTGAAACTGAGAGAGTGAATCAGGACTTGGAGGCCTTTCTTCGTATCTATGTATCTTCTTCCCAAGATGACTGGGTTCAACTCCTTCCATGGGCTGAATTTTGTCACAACAATCAGTACCATTCTTCATCCTCTTCCACGCCATTCTTCATCAACTACGGGTTCCACCCAAAGTTTCCTGAATTTCAACTGCTTCCAGCAACATCTGTGCTGGGAAGACTGTTCGGGCAGCTCTTCTAAAAGCATCCTCTAGGTACAAGAAGTTAGTGGATAAGAAGCGTAGGGCAATTCCTGCCCTCAGAGTTGGTGATCGTGTTTGGCTGTGTACAAAGAATCTAAACTTAAAGTTCCAAGTACGAAGTTTACTCCCCGCTATATCGGTCATTTTCTAATTGAACAAGTCATCAATCCAGTTGCTTACCTCCATTCCTGAAGATTCCCAGGACATTTCATATTTCACTCCTGAAACCAGTGATCCTGAACCATTTCCATTCAATGCTCCCCTCTGCACCTAAAGTTCAGAGGCAATGTGGTGTTGAGTACGAGGTCGCCAAGATCCTGGATTCACACTTCCGGTATGGTCATCTTCAGTACCTGATTGACTGGAAGGGCTATGGCCTTGAGGAACGTTCCTGGACTAACGCCTTGAATGTTCATGCTCCTAAATTGGTCCGGGATTTCCACACCAGATTTCCTCTGAAGCCTAAGAAGTGTCCTGGGGCCACTCCTAAAGGGGGGTGCTGTCACGATCCGGGTAACTGGATGCCATTATTTACCTTTCAAGTGTCTCCTGAGGCTGGCTCAGCGTTGGGCTGGATCACAGCTGCGCTGCTGATATCCTCCCTTCACATCTCCTCCCTGTGATCCCGCAGCGCTGTCACAGCAGCTTCATAAGTCTGACTTGCTAAATCCTAAAATGGCGTCTCCAGCCCTCCGCGGCCTCCGCCACCATCCCTGTGGCTCCAATGTGCAAATAAACAAATATGGCGTCTCCTGCCCTCCGCGGCCTCCACCGCCATTACTGTTATTTCTCCACATGGTTTCACAAACTGACTTTCCCTCCAAATACTAAACATGGGCGCAGCCATGTTTTTCCAGTCACATGCTATCACTGTACCTATCCGCTGCACTGCTGAACTCTGCATAATTGATCAGCCAATGCCTTACAGCAGGTATAAATATCCTGTGCCTGGACCAGGAAGTTGTCAGTGCTTTGGTTGTCATACCCATTGGGGTATATTTACTAAGCTCCCGATTTTGACCGAGATGCCGTTTTTTCTTCAAAGTGTCATCTCGGTTAATCTCGGTCATTTACTAAACACTAATCACGGCAGTGATGAGGGCATTCGTAATTTTTTGCTAGTTCAGGTAAAAAATTACGAATGAATACACCATCGGTCAAAACGCGGCTGTTTAAGTATGAATCTCGGTCATTTACTAAGAAGTGCAAAGCAAAAAAAGAACAAACACTGCCGTGAAAAATTACAACTCGTAAAAAAGTGCTAAAAAAAAACAGAACTTTTTTTTTTATTCGTGTTTGGATAGGCATGCACGGATCCATGAGATCCGTGCATGTATATCAGTGGGAAGGGGTGGGAAAGTGCTTATTTTTAAAAAAAAAATTGCGTGGGGTCCCCCCTCCTAAGCATAACCAGCCTCGGGCTCTTTGAGCCGATCCTGGTTGCAGAAATATGGTGAAAAAAATGACAGGGGTTCCCCCATATTTAAGCAACCAGCATCGGGCTCTGCGCCTGGTCCTGGTCCCAAAAATACGGGGGACAAAAAGAGTAGGGGTCCCCCGTATTTTTAAAACCAGCACCGGGCTCCACTAGCTGGACAGATAATGCCACAGCCGGGGGTCACTTTTATATAGTGCCCTGCGGCCGTGGCATCAAAAATCCAACTAGTCACCCCTGGCCGGGGTACCCTGGGGGAGTGGGAACCCCTTCAATCAAGGGGTCCCCCCCCCCCAGCCACCCAAGGGCCAGGGGTGAAGCCCGAGGCTGTCCCCCCCCATCCAATGGGCTGCGGATGGGAGGGCTGATAGCCTTTGTTGTAAAATAAAAGATATTGTTTTTAGTAGCAGTACTACAAGTCCCAGCAAGCCTCCCCCGCATGCTGGTACTTGGAGAACCACAAGTACCAGCATGCGGCGGAAAAACGGGCCCGCTGGTACCTGTAGTACTACCACTAAAAAAATACCCAAAAAAACACAAGACACACACACCGTGAAAGTATAATTTTATTACATACATACATACACACATACATACATACTTACCTTATGTTCCCACGCAGGTCGGTCCTCTTCTCCAGTAGAATCCAAGGGGTACCTGTTGAAGAAATTCTACTCACCAGATCCAGTGGTCCAGGCTCCTCGGCAAATCCAGGGATAATCCACGTACTTGAATAAAACAAAAAAACGGTTGCCCGACCACGAACTGAAAGGTGACCCATGTTTGCACATGGGTCACCTTCCCACGAATGCCAGAAACCCACTTTGCCTTCTGGCTAAGTGGGTTTCTTCAGCCAATCAGGGAGTGCCACGTTGTAGCACTCTCCTGATCAGCTGTGTGCTCCTGTCCTCACTGACAGGCGGCACACGGCAGTGTTACAATGTAGCGCCTATGCGCTACATTGTAACCAATGATGGGAACTTTCTGCCCTGCGGTTGACCTAAAGTGACGTCACCGCTGAGCAGAAAGTTCCCATCATTGGTTACAATGTAGCGCATAGGCGCTACATTGTAACACTGCCGTGTGCCGCCTGTCAGTGAGGACAGCAGCACACAGCTGATCAGGAGGGTGCTACAACGTGGCACTCCCTGATTGGCTGAAGAAACCCACTTAGCCAGAAGGCAAAGTGGGTTTCTGGCATTCGTGGGAAGGTGACCCATGTGCAAACATGGGTCACCTTTCAGTTCGTGGTCGGGCAACCGTTTTTTTGTTTTATTCAAGTACGTGGATTATCCCTGGATTTGCCGAGGAGCCTGGACCCATGGATCTGGTGAGTAGAATTTATTCAACAGGTAGCCCTTGGATTCTACTGGAGAAGAGGACCGACCTGCGTGAGAACATAAGGTAAGTATGTATGTATGTGTGTATGTATGTAATAAAATTATACTTTCACGGTGTGTGTGTCTTGTGTTTTTTTGGGTATTTTTTTAGTGGTAGTACTACAGGTACCAGCGGGCCCGTTTTTCCGCCGCATGCTGGTACTTGTGGTTCTCCAAGTACCAGCATGCGGGGGAGGCTTGCTGGGACTTGTAGTACTGCTACTAAAAACAATATCTTTTATTTTACAACAAAGGCTATCAGCCCTCCCATCCGCAGCCCATTGGATGGGGGGGGACAGCCTCGGGCTTCACCCCTGGCCCTTGGGTGGCTGGGGGGGGGGGACCCCTTGATTGAAGGGGTCCCCACTCCCCCAGGGTACCCCGGCCAGGGGTGACTAGTTGGATTTTTGATGCCACGGCCGCAGGGCACTATATAAAAGTGACCCCCGGCTGTGGCATTATCTGTCCAGCTAGTGGAGCCCGGTGCTGGTTTTAAAAATACGGGGGACCCCTACTCTTTTTGTCCCCCGTATTTTTGGGACCAGGACCAGGCGCAGAGCCCGATGCTGGTTGCTTAAATATGGGGGAACCCCTGTCATTTTTTTCCCCATATTTCTGCAACCAGGATCGGCTCAAAGAGCCCGAGGCTGGTTATGCTTAGGAGGGGGGACCCCACGCATTTTTTTGGGGGATTTTACATTGTTTAATTAAAAAAAAAAAAAAAAAAGAACCCCAGCACGGATCACACAGATCCGGCCGAGATTGATTGTAAAAAAAAAAAGGCAGTGTTTTGCTAATCACTGCCGTAAAATTAGGTAAAAAAAAAACGAATGACATCGACATCGGAAGAAAAGAAAAACACGAATACGACAGCTTAGTAAATCCATCGTAATAAATTCAAAAAGTTGCAGTTTTACACTGTCGATGTCATTCGTGATTGAACTTTGACCTATTTTCGGGAATTACGAATGTTAGTAAATGTACCCCCTTGTATCCAGTCTCTGATCCTTGTGGTTGATTGCTAAGCTCCAGGTATTTCCAGCTCCTGTCTTCACTCCACCAGAGACCCGCACCAGTTACTACCTTGCGGTGCAGCCTGACTCTGCAGTGTCCTCATTGCACCCTGCGACTGGCAGTTCCCTAACACCGGCTTCCAGCGTCTGGCTTCCAGCGGTATCCAGTCTTCTGTTGCCATCAGTGATCCGCCATCGGTTTCCAGATACCATCGGTGCTCCACCATCAGTTTCCAGATATCATCAGTGCTCCGCCATCGGTTTACAGATACCATCGGTGCTCCGCCATTGGTTTCCAGATACTATCGGTGTTCCGTCATCGATTCCTAATAACCACCAATCTCTAGCATCACCAGTGCCATTCAACTGTTCTTCTCCTACACTGGTTCACCTGCACTTCCACACAGTTCATCACCTGGTCCGGTTCCATCCGACAAACCCGGCAGTCCACTTCTGTTTACCCAGTATCATTTACTCCACAGTACATCCAGCCTCCAGTATAACATCAACTGGTTAGTTCCTGGCTTTTATTTCATTACTCAGCGGATGGGTGTTGGTAAAAGGAGTTTCCACCTCCTGGTCTCCTAAGACTGTCTTGTTACAAATATCGCACCTAAGGACATCCCAACCACTGCTGCATTCTTTGGAACTGTGTACTGTATCTGTTCATTTACCATATCTGAATACTGCAACTGCCGATGTACCATCTGAACTGTGCTAAATAAAAACTCATTAACTTTTCTTCAGTTGTCGTGGTCACGCCTTCGGGCATTGGTACTGCAAGTTCATCTGCATGTCTAAGAGTCCCATATTACCTCCCAGGTTTACATACACCTCAGCCCCTACAACTGAGGCTTCCCCTGGTCAGCACCAGCCCTCAGTTGTGACACTATGTTTATATTCCCTGCACTTATTCGCTATTGTATTGAACTGTAAGACACTGACTTCATGTTTGGCCAAATTGTACACTATGCTTTTTAAACCAAAAAACACATGTGGCACCATATAAAGGCTTGCAAAAGCAAATAAAAAAAATGTGCCTATGCATTACACACATAACCATATCTTTTATTTTGGTACACAATACACAATTTTTCCAAAAAAACTGTATAGGAGTAAAACTAGTTCTGCACAATACACACATATCACATTAATGACTGGTGTGCAGGTAAATAAAACCAAAGTGTTGAAAATTACTTTAGACTACCACATCCAAAACTAATGGGAAAAAATATGTGTTTTAAACCATAAACAATACATACATTTCTGTGCAGACAGCATACACAATGGAAGATGAGATGCAACAATAAGACAGCAATATTGATGGCTAATAATAAAAAAAAAGATTTTTGAGGCACACAAAAATATAAACCAACACAAACAATAAAATGAAAAAACAAACAAACTTACCAGCCACCCTGGGGCGATCAGAGTCCCGTACATACGTCCCCCTCACTACCTCCAGAGGAATCAGGTTCTGCAGTGGCTCCTCATATTCCAAATAAGTGGCAATAAATGGCCGCCCCCCTCCTGTTTGATGCGCCGACTTGGCCTTCATCGCCATTTTCGCTTTCACGCGATGCTTGATATCGTAAAAGCGCTTTCTGCAGGTCTCCTCTGTTCGCCTCACCACACCCTCACTATTCACAACATCAACCACCTTCTGCCACATTAAAACTTTTCTCCTTGCTGACACCTTAGTTGACTCCAGACCAAAGAGCTGGCAATGATATTTCATTATCATGAAATATCCAGGGCAACATTCTCAGCAAACGTGAACTTCACATTGCGCCCTGACTTGGTCCTGGTATGTGGCTGCGGATCCACATCAGTATCATTAGAGGACTCAAGAGCTTCCTCTGCCACCTCCTCCACCTCACCCCCCTCACTACCCTCCTCCACCTCACTAACCTCCTCCACCTCCCTAACTTCACTAACCTCGGACTCAGACATACTTAAGACAGACAACACAAAACACACTCTTCCGCTACCTCTACACAGCACACCACACACACACACACACACACACACACACACACACACACAGACACACTGACAAGAGACTTAAATAAAAAACTAGGACAGAAAACTTTCACAGCTCAGCACTCAGAAATCGCTAACCAAAAACTCAAATCACTCACCAACTCCTCACAGCACTACCTCTCTCCTCTCCACTAACTAAACCCACGAGGTTTGTTCGGTTTGGGGTGTATTTATATGGCTGCGCTTTGACACTGTCACGTATTCCACATAACCAATCATGCTTCGCCTTCAAAATTGAATGTAAAATGTGGCCGCAAAGTCCACAAAACACTGCCGCACCGGAAAAATATGAATCATACGTAACAATATCCATCTTCGGCCGAACACAGCCAGAAATACGAATGACATCGACATCGAAAAATACAAATAGGAAGAACTTGATAGCTTAGTAAATTACCGAAAACAGATTCAAAAGGTTGCAAATTTGAACATCTGATGTCAGTGGAATTCAATTTCGACTAAAATTGGTCACAACACGAATCTTAGTAAATAAACCCCGTACTGAACTTTATTCTAGAAGGGAAAGAATTTATAATCACAAAATGATTTTCATTGAAAAGACTCCATCTATCTGCAGCAGTCTGAGACTGCTAGGGGCACCCCCGGCTTGTCAATCTCATCATGAGTTTTTTGGGAAGAGTTGGAGAACCTAGTGTCAGCAATAGTTACATAGATGAGTGGACTGGAGGTGAACCTAATGTCCTGGAAAAGGTACAAAGATGATGTACTTTTTGTATGGAGAGTTGGGATAGACTGTTGACATTTTGAGAGAAACTTTATGACAATGAGCATGGAATTAAATTGACATAATAAGTGGAACAAAATATTATTAGACCTTAAAGTATATGTGGAAGATGGAAAATTTCCAGCACAGTTTTCTGTAAACCCATTGATAGCAATTAGTGCATACAGATGGGAAGTAGTCATCACTTTAATTTGTTAAAATGTATTCTGGGGAGTCAATCTTGATGTATATAAAGAAATTGTATCAGCAGAAGTATTTGAAGAACAAACGAGTAAAATGACAAAAACTACAGTATGTGGAATTGCACAGCAAGGAAGTGGCTGAGCAATTCCATACAAATAAAATGCAGCTGCAGAATGAGGTATCTATAGGAGATAAATGCCTCTTGTATGCATCTGTGAGATCCGACTGCTGAATCTAAGGATGCAGCCTCAGATCAGCATCGCGACCATCTTGACCATCAGTCATGAATTGCGATGTTAGTAGATTTCGGACAGTCTGCATACGCTGAAGCTTACTTAGACTGGCCATAGGATTAAGACAGCCAGGTCCGGGATGTCTGTGTCCGACAACGCAAACCCTGGGCATGGCACGCCTACAAAACATGGATGACAAGCCCCTGTTTTGAATAATGGTATCAGTTGCCACTAATGCTATGCCCCAAAATGCCACAGCATGTCAATCATGCAGCTAAGAGGGAGCTACGAATGATATCGCAAGAAGGGGTCTTGCATCTGCATTGGATTTGTATGTAAACCATCGGGTTTGCATACAAATCTTGATCAGGCCCTAAGTGAATAAAATCAATGGCTTTGTGGGTATTCTCAGCTTCCCAGTGACCAGGAATAAAGCCAACTTGGCTGGGGTGAACCATGGTGAAAATATAAGTCACCACTCTGTAGCCCAATAGTTTCCCAAAGATTCTTAAATCAACAATAGTGAGAAATATCAGCCAATAACTCACATCAGAAGAGGAGTTGAAGCCCTACTTTGGGATAATAACAATCTCAGCCCTAGTGGTGGCAGCATCAAACGTATCATTCAAGAGAAAGGCATTGAAGAGATCGAGGAGATTCAAGGAGATAGCAGGTTTGAAGAGCATTTAGGGCAGAAGAGGATTTAAATGACTTAATTGCAGCCTTAAGTTTCTCAGTTGTGATAGCTCTTTTCATGGACAGCAATTGGTGGAAGATAGGAGTGACAGCCCCTACAAGAGGATAGATAATTCCCAATTGCATCAGTAGACAAGATAGTGGTAGGGGAACAATTGAGGTTGTAGATGGAAGCGTAAAATTCACAGAAGCTATAGGCAATAGACTGAGGCTCATAAAGCACAGCTGAGTTCATAATGGAGAGGATATGGTTTCTGATGCGTTTGAATCTGAGTTTCTGTGTTATGATGCTGGAGCCACCAGAGGGTATGAGTGGCCTTTGAAGTAAGGAGCTGACTTAGTTGCAGAGCCGGCCCCAAGTGGGAGGGATCACCGAAGCTATTGAAGCTTCGCTGGCTGCCAGTGATAAAGATGCCACGCTGATCAGGTGGCCACCAGCGGTGCAGCTCACACATCTTAGCTGAGCCAAACCAGCAGCGGGAGGGAGCCCCTGAGTGGGTGCAGAGGTTCTGCTTTTAGTGCCAACTGTAAGGCAGTCGCTGAGAACAAGGGAGGGGGTGAGAAGCTGTGTAGCCAGCTTCCTCTTTACTGCAAGTTATGCCATAGAGCTTTGACTTTTTTCTGAGGGGGGTGCAACGAACGTGTGTTGTTATTCTAATGTGGGGGCAATGTGTGTGTTATTCCCTGGGGGCAATGGGGTAGATGCATAAGCATGCAGGCTGCAGACGTTGTTTGCAAGGACCTGCTTCACCTCCAGATCAAGGTGAAACGTGTCCAAATACCGGCCGACAATGAGCTGCGAGGAGCCGACGATAAGCTGTGGGAGTAACCGATGAGCTGCGGGAGGAGCCGATGATGAGCTGCATCTTGTACTATGACTACTACACAGACGGGAGGAGTGACGGAGGAGTGACGGAGGCGTGACGGAGTGACGGAGATGCAGTGAGGACCTGAAACCGGAAGTGACGGCTGCTGGTTGCCGGGTGCCAGGGAGCACAAGCAGTAAGCGCTGGTGCAGGATGGAGGGAGATCAGTGCTGTGAGCCAGTCGGACCCAGGTGGTGCTGATCACCGGGAGCCACTGAGCGCACCAAGCAAGGGAGAAAGCCAGCGGATCCACCAGTGGGGGAGGCATCAGAGCAAGGTGCCGGGATAGAAAGCGGTGGTGGTCTGACTGAGGCTGGTACAGGGCTGCTGGAAAGAGCCAACCAGGGGAAGCTGGTACCAGTAAGTAAGTGCTGCTGCAGGTGGTCGTGACTCCCCCCGGACAGGCAAGTATCATATTTATTATTGTATTGACTGTTGTTGTTTTTTTTTTTACTGTTTTCCATTGATACACTCTTATACATTGCATTACCAATTACTCTGTTGAAAATTGTCTCTTTCCACAGCTAGGTTATAGTATTGTGTTGTGTAGCATAGTCTCTACTGTTTGTATTGTAATACATAGTCAGTATTGTTTGTATTGTATTGTATTGTTTTTATAAAGGTACAGGGAGTTAGAGTTTTTAGACAAAATGGGGGAGTCCGTGGTTGGGAATCTCACTCAGTGCATGTCATTGACCAACAGAATAACAGGTGGCGCTTGACAATCAAATGAATTTAAAAAACATTTATTTATATACAATAATTAAAGTTACAACACACTCCCGGGAGAAATGAAATAATAAGACAATTTCACAATAATAAAAACTTCACAATAGTAAAAAACTGTGCACTGTAAAGAAGCTTCTTGTTCAATTCCTCAGGGAGCTATTTATGATCTATGAACTTAAATGCACATGTTTATAAAAATATATAACTGTGCCTGAAGGATTAACACTATGTTTGATACACTGTAATACAAAACACATTTAAAGTATAGAATTTATATCTGTGAATGATATGCGTATTAATATGGTATCATATCATAAGTCACTCACGTCTTGGTGTGCCATAAGGTGCTGAATACGTCACAGATCCATAAAAAATGGATAATTTCTTGTGAAGGTGAATAGGTATGTTTCCTCCGCTGGGCAGGAGCCTGTGATTTCCTTGCTCCCTGGTGTCGTCCCGCTGTACTGACAGAGACCCACACCAGAGCCACAGCGTGTGAGGTGATGCTGCGCCGTTGAGTGTGCCTGGACAGGCCGTGCAGGTAGATCTGTAAACCTCCGGTACCTCCGCCCTTGCAGACAGGAGGCTGTGGTTCTGGTTTTTCCGGAGTGCACTGGGCAGGAGCCTGTGTTGACCTTGTTCCCTGGTGTCGTCTCGCTGTTCTAATAGAGACGCGTACCAGAGCCTAAGCAGGTGTGATGATGCTGCACCGTGGTGTGTGCCTGAAATGGCCGTGCAGGTGGATTGTACTGCCTCCGATACCTCCGCACTTGCAGATAGGAGGCTGTGTAAGCTGGTTTTCCGGAGGTCACCGGTCTGCGCCGGACTGCAAGGGAACAACACCCGTCAATACTTCTTGAGAAGGGGTGCAGATGCAAATGCTCCCGATAATGGCACTGTGAAAGTGAGCTTCTCTGCACAATACCTGCCTTTAGAAAAAGACGCCCTGCTGGCGTTGAAACGCGTTAGGATACAGGTTGTTCTTACAAGGACCCACATCTTCATCAGCTGCTGCACCCACGCAACACTTGTGCAGAGAAGCTCACTTTCACAGTGCCATTATCGGGAGCATTTGCATCTGCACCCCTTCTCAAATCCCCGTTGCCACGGCTGACCACGCCATCTGGGGAAGAAGTATTGACGGGTGTTGTTCCCTTGCAGTCCGGCGCAGACCGGTGACCTCCGGAAAACCAGCTTACACAGCCTCCTATCTGCAAGTGCGGAGGTATCGGAGGCAGTACAATCCACCTGCACGGCCATTTCAGGCACACACCACGGTGCAGCATCATCACACCTGCTTAGGCTCTGGTACGCGTCTCTATTAGAACAGCGAGACGACACCAGGGAACAAGGTCAACACAGGCTCCTGCCCAGTGCACTCCGGAAAAACCAGAACCACAGCCTCCTGTCTGCAAGGGCGGAGGTACCGGAGGTTTACAGATCTACCTGCACGGCCTGTCCAGGCACACTCAACGGCGCAGCATCACCTCACACGCTGTGGCTCTGGTGTGGGTCTCTGTCAGTACAGCGGGACGACACCAGGGAGCAAGGAAATCACAGGCTCCTGCCCAGCGGAGGAAACATACCTATTCACCTTCACAAGAAATTATCCATTTTTTATGGATCTGTGACGTATTCAGCACCTTATGGCACACCAAGACGTGAGTGACTTATGATATGATACCATATTAATACGCATATCATTCACAGATATAAATTCTATACTTTAAATGTGTTTTGTATTACAGTGTATCAAACATAGTGTTAATCCTTCAGGCACAGTTATATATTTTTATAAACATGTGCATTTAAGTTCATAGATCATAAATAGCTCCCTGAGGAATTGAACAAGAAGCTTCTTTACAGTGCACAGTTTTTTACTATTGTGAAGTTTTTATTATTGTGAAATTGTCTTATTATTTCATTTCTCCCGGGAGTGTGTTGTAACTTTAATTATTGTATATAAATAAATGTTTTTTAAATTCATTTGATTGTCAAGCGCCACCTGTTATTCTGTTGGTCAGTGGTTAATGCAAGGGATTGGCAATTCCCTTTATCAGGAGGCTGCTGACAATCTCAGTGCAGTGTTTTTCACCCAAGCGCTTAGGTTTTTTTCTTCAGTGCATGTCATGCATGATGTATGCGCACCTGGAGCAACCGGCCCAGTGTGAATACATCTGTGCGAGGTGTACGCGAACGGTTGCCCTAGAAGCCCAGGTAACTGATCTAGTGCAAACCATTACGCGACTGAGGAGTATTCACAATCTTGAACTGAGCTTAGAACGGTGGAGGAGTTGCAGGGCGGGTCACCGGTAGATGAGGATGAAGACAATCAAGTAGCTAGCTGGGTCATGGTTAGAAGGAAGAAGAAGAGGGGGAGGGGGAGACAGGACATCTCCGACCTGCCAAACCCCAATAAATTCACCCGACTAGACGAAGATTCTGGGGATAGCAGTGAGGAAATGATGGCACTGGAGGATACCGTTCCCTCTAGCAACCAGAGGAGCGATCCCTCCAGGACAAAGGGAAGAAAAGAAAGTGAGGTACCTAGTCAAATTGTGGTAGTAGGGGATTCTATTATCGCCGTACAGTCTGTTATCTCCCGGGTGCTCAGGTAAGGCACATTGTGGACCAGGTAGATTGTTGGGAGGGGCTGGGAATGACCCGGCGTTCTTGGTACACGTTGGCACCAATGACAAAGTAAGTGGTAGGTGGGATGTCCTTAAGAAAGACTATAGGGACCTATGACAAAAATTAAAGGCAAGGACATCTATGGTAATATTCTCTGAAATATTACCTGTGCCACGTGCTAGTCCAGGAAGGCCGAGGGAGATTAGGGAGGTAAATGTGTGGCTTAGAGACTGGTGTAGGAAGGAGGGGTTTGTGTTCTTAGAACACTGGTTGGACTTCTCAGTCAGTCGCCATCTTTATTGTTGCGATGGACTGCACCTGAATGAGGAGGGAGCAGCGGTGCTGGGGGGAAGGATGGTTAGAAGGTTGGAGGAGATTTTAAACTAGGTACCTGGGGGGATGGATTCGAAAGAATTAGTGGGACAAGTAGAGAGTGAAGAGTAGTGCGATGGATAAAGTATAATGGGGGTGGAAAGGGGGGAAGGAGAAATATAGTCAGCAATGGTAATTTAAGGGAAACCCAGGTTCCTAAGGAAACGTGATGTACAACAAAACTTGCGGAGAAGGGAATTACTAAACTTAAGTGTATGACTGCAAATGCGAGAAGCCTAATAAGTAAAATGGGGGAACTAGAGACAATTGCACTTAATGACCAATATGACATAATAGGCATTACAGAGACATGGTGGGACGATTCTCATGACTGGGCGGCAAACATTGAGGGGTACACTCTCTTCAGGAGAGACAGGACTAATAAAAAGGGAGGGGGTGTTTGTCTTTATGTTAAACCATTCTTAAAACCATATTTAAAGGAGGTAATTTATGAGGGGACTGGAGATAACGTAGAGTCATTATGGGTTGAGATTTCGACTGGGGGTAAAGATACAAAAAAACTTTTAATAGGGACATGCTATAAACGTCCAGATATTAGTGTGCCAGATGAATTACAACTCTTGCAGCAAATCGAAAAAGCTGCAGGTATGGGGGATGTCATTATTGTTGGGGATTTTAATTACCCAGACATAAACTGGAACACCAAAACAGTAAATACAGCTAGGGGTAACAGGTTCTTAAACATGCTAAAAGATCATTACTTGTCCCAGGTAATTGAGGAACTAACTAGGCAAAGGGCTATACTGGACCTAGTACTAACTAATAATGAGGAAATAATAACAAATACTAAAGTAAGGGAGACCCTAGGAAATAGCGATCACAATATGATCACATTCAATATCAGCTTCCAAAAACAACTATATAAGGGTTTAACTAAGACTTTTAACTTTAGGAAAGCTAATTTCATATTGCTGAAACAAGCAATGAAGGACATCAATTGGGAAATTGTATTTCATGGTAAGAATACTGCTGAAATGTGGGACATTTTTACAACTGCGCTCAATAAGTACACTAACGTATATATTCCCAAAGTCAACAAAAACAGAAGTAGGAAATTCAAACCGATGTGGCTTAATAAGAAGGTCAAGGAACAAATGGCTAAAAAAAAGGCGTGCTTTCAGAGCATTTAAGTCTGACGGAACGGTGGAATCATTCCAGTTCTACAAGGAATGTAACAAAAAATGCAAAAATGCAATCAGAGCAGCTAAAATAGAAAACGAAAAACAAATCGCAAAGGAGAGTAAAACAAACCCCCAAAAGTTATTTAAGTATATAAACGGTAAAAGGTTAAAAAGAGAGAATATTGGGCCTTTAAAGGGCAAGTTGGATGTCTTGATTAATGATTATAGAGAAAAAGCGGATTTAATAAAATCTTTTCATCAGTATTCACGAAAGAGGACAGGTTGACAAGAGTAGAGCATAACATAAACTATAATAACGACCCGTTGCTTGGTACTTGGTTAAACGAGGGAGTAGTCTGGGAGAGACTAAGTAAAATTAAGACAAATAAATCTCCTGGGCCGGATGGACTCCACCCCAGGGTTCTTATGGAACTCAACGTAGAGATATGGAAACCTGTATATTTGATTTTCAGTGAGTCAATTAGATCAGGAATGATACAGAAGGACTGGCGTATAGCAGAGGTAGTCCCAATATTTAAAAAGGGTATTAAAACTCTCCCCGGGAACTATAGACTGGTAAGCTTGACATCTATAGAGGGGAAAATACTAGAAGGTCTATTAAGGGATAGCATACTAGAGTACTTGGATACCTCCAAGGTTATTACTAGGAATCAGCATGGCTTTGTGAAGTACAGGTCATGTCAAACTAACTTAATAAGTTTCTACGAGAAAGTGAGCGATAATATTGATCAGGGTCAAGCAGTGGATGTGATCTTTTTGGACTTCGCTTAGGCCTTTGACAAAGTTCCACACAGGAGACTAATTCTCAAACTAAGAAAAAAAAATTGTTATCCCTAATTCACACTGAGTGGAAAATAATACTACATTATAATCAGATAATACGGAGATCTTAGTTGCGTATATCTGCAGATATAGGGTTAAGCCCCCAGGCCGATCGGCAAGGCGTCTCCGTCACTGGGGGTCCCTAATAATAGGTATGGGTCCGGGGTGCAGGACCCCACCACGTCGGCACAGGTTGGCTACCCCAGGTCAGCACACAGGTGAAAATTAATAAGGGTTAATAAGAAGCACATAAGTGCTATGTAGGTGAAGTGTGATTAAAATAATTCAAAAATATATACAAAGTGACAGGGAAAATCATAAGTGTTAATAAAGTGTTAGGGTGTGCCGACCTGAAGCCGCCCAGCCATACCAACATAGGAGCCACCGCACCCCACACCCACCCCATAAATAATTACACATATGTCTGGGTCTGAATGGCCAGTGTAAGGCCACATGATAATGGCTCCTACAGCATCTGAGAGCCAGCTTACCTGGAGACACCCCGAACTTCTCCAATGTCACTCTGGAGTCAGAAATCCCTCCTAATGCTGACCCATCCATGCCTCTCTGAAATACAATATACATTTATTGGCAGCAGAAACAAATTACCAAGGTAAATGCTCAGGCGCAAACTGGGTCACTGTTCTAAATCTGCGGCTAAAAACACAGGGTTAGTCAGTCCTGCAATACCAGAAATACATTTGTAACAATAGAAAATAGCAGCGTTAATATGTGAATAACAATAAAAAGGTGGATTGAGTGAAAAATATATTACATTTATTAAAATATTAAAAAAATGAACTGCTGTTAAAATAAGCACAATCACCGACAATTCTTATTCAATCAGTATGTCCGTTCCTTTTGGTATTGACTGGACAACAATTGGTGTAAATATTTGTAGGAGCTGATGGCACAGTCCAAAAGTTTACATTACCGCTTTCTCACCGCTGGAGGAAATGTCCCTTTGGAAAAGTCCTTTAATTAAAGGGTGGTTGGCAAAATCCCAAATCCTCACCAAGATGCGTGGTCTTTTTTGTGGAGTGTTTCACAAATGAATGGAATGGAGTTCATACACCAAATTCTTTGCAAGGGTCCAGGCTGGTCCGGGCACTGATGATGCAATGTGTAGTCGGTGATGGAAGAGGCACCTAACGCCTTTCGCTGCAGGTCCTGCAGCTTTTTCAAAGGTGATCTGTCTTGTGTGGAGACAGGGTATTTATACCTGTAGTAGCACTTCATTAGTCCTCACCTGTTCACTCAATCCATCTTAATTAACTTTAATTTCATTAAAAACATATACTATGTTATATCATTTGCACTCTAATAAAATGTGTTACAGACTCAGCAGGATAAAGTAATCGTTTGATAACTCTCTGGATTGAAAAAAGACAAGTTATGTAATAATATTCCCTAATTACTTCCGGGTTATACATACTATATGGCCATGTGACCATCGTCCCCATGATGTTGCTTAGTAACTATATGTTTATTTCCGGGTCAGAAAGGGTGATCAAACAGCCCGAATTTTAATATATGTATAATATACACTGATACTACATTGTGGTTTAATAAAGAAACTCTTCGCCATTGTAATATACCTAGTTGATCCTCGTTATTTCTAACCGCCGTGTGTGCCCCGCTGTCCCGTTGTTAAACAGCGGCGCACAGCGGCGTTGCTTAGCAACCGTCATGTGATACCTTCATCATGACACGCATCCGGACCGTCTTCCGCCCCCTATGAAGCCTGGCTGCCGTGTGTCTTGGTGTTAACCATGACCACGCGGCAGCGTTGCTTGGCAACCCTATTAGGTCACATGGCGCTTTTATCTTAACACGCTTCCGAACTTCTCCGTCCCATAATAGCGCTGTTGGGGCTTCAAGCTGGTGTAGTTTATAGATGGCGGTAATGTAAATGTTTGGACTGTGCCATCAGCTCCTACAAATATTTACACCAATTGTTGTCCAGTCAATACCAAAAGGAACGGACATACTGATTGAATAAGAATTGTCGGTGATTGTGCTTATTTTAACAGCAGTTCATTTTTTTATATTTTAATAAATGTAATATATTTTTCACTCAATCCACCTTTTTTATTGTTATTCACATATTAGCGCTGCTATTTTCTATTGTTACAAATACACATTTATTGGCAAGCTGCTCAATCAGATTGTGATGTCACTCAGGTGCTAAAAGGGAGGGGCAATTCTGTGTAAGAAATTTTTTTTGTAATCCCTAATGCACACTGAGTGGAATATAATACTACATAATAATCAGATAATACGGAGATCTTAGTATATCTGCAGATATAGGGTTAAGCTCCCAGGCTTCAGGTAGGCACACTCTAACACTTTATTAACACTTATGATTTTCCCTATCACTTTGTATATATTTTTGTATTATTTTAATCACACTTCACCTACATAGCACTTAACCCTTATTAATTTTCACCTGTGTGCTGACCTGGGGTAGCCGACTTGTGCCAAAGTGGTGGGGTCCTGCACCCTGGACCCATACCTAGTATTGGGGACCCCCAGTGACGGAGATGCCTTGCCGATCGGCCTGGGGGCTTAACCCTATATCTGCAGATATACGCAACTAAGATCTCCGTATTATCTGATTATTGTGTAGTGTTATTTTCCACTCAGTGTGCATTAGGGTAACAAAAAATTACCCCTTCCTTTTAGCACCTGAGTGACAGCACAATCTTATTGAGCAGCTTGCCAATAAATGTATATTGTAATTCTCAAACTAAGAGAGATTGGGGTAGAAAACACTATTTGTACTTGGGTGAATAATTGGCTGTTTAATAGGGAACAGCAAGTGGGAATTAATGGGATGTACTCTGAATGGGCTTCAGTACTCAGTGGAATACCGCAGGGTTCAGTACTCGGGCCATTGCTGTTTAACATATTCATTAATGACCTAGGGGAGGGACTGGAAAGCCCAGTGTCAATTTTCGCAGATTATACTAAACTATGTAGAATAATTAATTCAGACAAGGATGTTGAGTCTCTACAGAGTGACTTAACTAGACTTGAGGTCTGGGCGGATAAATGGAGAATGAAGTTCAATATAGACAAATGTAAAGTTATGCACTTTGGGACGAAGAACAACCAGGCAGCCTATAAACTAAATTGGGAAAATGTAGGGATAACGGTAGTTGAAAAAGATTTGGGAGTGCTCATCGATAATAAACTTGGTAGCAGTACGCAATGTCAAAATGTAGCAACAAAAGCTAATGTGTTAGCATGCATAAAATGGGGTATGGAGACAAGGAATGAGAGTGTAATCCTGCCACTGTATAAATCATTGGTGCGGCCACACCTGGAATATTGTGTACAGTTTTGGGCACCATACTATAAAAAAGATATCTTAGAACTCGAAAGGGTTCGGAGGCAAGCCACTAAACTGATTAAGGGGTTAGAGGCACTGAATTATGAGGAAAGACTTAAAAGGTTAGATATGTACACACTGGAAAAGAGGCGACTGAGATCGGACATTATTAATATTTATAAATGCATTAAGGGACAATACAAGAATTTATCAAACAATTTGTTTACCAAAAAAACACTACATAGGACATGAGGACACCCCCTGAGGTTAGAAGAAAAAAAATTCCATACTCAATGGAGAAAAGGGTTCTTCACAGTAAGAGCAGTAAGGATTTGGAATTCTCTGCCAGAGAAGGTAGTCATGGTGGACTCAATCAATAAGTTTAAAAATGGATTAGATAAATTCCTAGCGGAAAAAAATATCCAGGGATACAGCATTTAATTAACATTAAAAAAATATATAATATAGGTTGAACTCGATGGACATTTGTCTTTTTTCAACCTCAACAACTATGTAACTATGTTGCAACTGTTGCCGTTGTGTGGGAGCATTAAATCACCTGTCTGGTGATAAGCGCTCTCCTACTGATTGCTCTCCTTATTGGCACTTTTGCCTCAGTACGCATGCGGTGGCTATTATTTAGCCAGCGGCACCTGTTGCTTCTTAGAAGAAGAAAAAATTGTTTCTGTATGTGCACATTCCCTAGCTGTCGGAGCCGACAGCTAGGGACAGTGCTGTGCACCAGGCAATGACAACTGCAGCTGTCAAATCGATAGCTGCAGCTGTCGGAATGGTCAGTGACACTGACCGTTCATACACTGCCTGACATATGGGTGTAGTATGGCTGACTGGCGGTCTCCTGACCGCCGGTCAGCTTACCGACGCCGGGATCCCGGCAGCATACCGACGCCGGGATCCCGGCGGTGAGAGGCGAGTGCAGCAAGCCCCTTGCGGGCTCGCTGCGCTCGCCACGCTGCGCTCGCCACGCTGCGCTCGCCACGCTGCGGGCTCGGTGGCGACCTACGGTCGCCACGGGTTCTATTCCCACTCTATGGGTGTCGTGGACACCCACGAGTGGAAATAGTCCCTGTTGGTCGGAATGCCGACCATCGGGATAGTGGGTGTCGGGAAGCTGCACGAGGTCATGTGACCGTCGGTCTCCCGACCGTCGGTCACATGAATACCACCCCTGACATATCAGCGTGCTATCTTGTAGATAACAGCTGCGATAATGACGAGGCGTGTAGGCATTTACTGGTAATCATTCCAGTCTTACATGGGGGAGAAGCAGTGATACCGCTTCTTCCCCATATCGCCTGTTCTTATATCTACCCCAATGTGTTTTATTATACTCCTGTGGGAGCAATGTGCTTTATTATTCTCCTGTGGAGGCAATGTGTTTTATTATTCTCCTGTGGAGGCAATGTGTGTGTTTTTGTCCTGAGTTGGACAGTGTGGGGCTGATTGTGAGTCAGATACAACAGGTCCATATCTGCGTCTCTTTGCCAGTCACACATCTGCGATTTGATGTAGATGCTGCTACATAGCCATTCCCTGATGTACATCTCTGCATGTTAATCTGCAAGGACTGATATGACTTTTGCATTGTCCATAGGTGCTGAAATACTGATTAATGCTTCCTTAGATGCTGCATTCAGTTGAAACATTGAAACTTGCACCAGCCCTATGGCAGGTGCAGCGTCTCTGCCTGAGTACTGCTTCCTATGTGAGCCATATGGCAGGTGCAGAGTATCTGCCTGAGTACGGCCTCCTGTTTTAGCCCTATGGCAGGTGCAGTGTATCTGTCTGTTTATGGCCTCCTATGTGAGCCCTATGGCAGGTGCAGAGTCTCCATCTGAGTATTGCCTCCTATATGAGCCCTATGGCAGGTGCAGAGTCTCTGTCTGAGTACGGTCTTCTGTGTGAGCACTATGGCAGGTGCAGAGTCTCCGTATGAGTACGGTCTCCTGTGTGAGCCCTATGGCAGGTGCAGAGTCTCCTTCTGAGTACGGCCTCCTAGGTGAGCCCTATGGCAGGTGCAGTGTCTCCGTCTGAGTACAACCTCCTGTGTGAGCCCTATGGCAGGTGCAGTGTCCCCGTCTTAGTACGACCTCCTGTGTGAGCCCTATGGCAGGTGCAGAGTCTCTGTCTGAGTATAGCCTCCTGTGTGAGCCCTATGGCAGTTGCAGAGTGTCCGTCTGAGTCCTATGTGTAATTGGATTGACCCCTAAGCTTGGTGGTGATATCTGCTTGGGGCACCAGCCAAAATCTTGCCTAGGGAACCAAATTGGTTAGGGCAGACTCTGGTTAGTTGACTCCTGAAAAAATGCAGCTGATGAAGTGACTAATGGTTGGGGAAATGGGATCAGTTAGCTGTTAGTCCTATAAAGCAATCTTGGCTTCCTCAGCCTTCTGCTTGGAGGTCAAGATCTCAATAAGTGTACCTCTTATTGTGGCTTCCAGGGCTTCCCAGTTAATAGAGTGTGATGTTTTTTTCCTGGATCATATGGCTTGGAACTCCTGGATCGCTTTATTAACTTAGTCACAACCCTTTTGATCAGAAGCAGGTCTTCCATGCACCAGTGATGTTTACAAGGCAGGAGTGATGTGAAGCCGCAGAGTGGTCTGACCAGGAGATACAAGAGATCTCCAAATGATGGAGGGCAGGAGTGGTGGAATAATCCCCAAAGAACATGTCAATGTGGGAGAAACCCCTGTGGGGGTAAAGAACTATGAGTAGTCATGGGCTATGGGATAAAGCACCCTCCAGGAGTCCTACATATTGTAGGAGTTCACCAACATAAGCAGTTTTCTAGATTCACTGGACTGAAAGGGTGAAGGTTTAGTATTGGAAAACCTGTTGATGTCCAGCTCTAAGGTTTTATTTAAAGTCACCACCCAAACATAATTTGTCCCTTAGCTAGCTGGAATAGTTCATGAAAAGAACGGGTCGAGAAGAAAGCCCATGTGGCCACGTTGGGAACATACAGTAGACATTAGCTATAATGATAGGGTTCCTATATTTCCCATGAGAAATATATAACATCCCGAGGGTCTGCATGGGTAAAATCAACAGGCAGGGGAGAGACGTTGAAAATGGTCACTTTAATTCTGTGAAGTTATTTTGTTTGATCTCACCTCTGAAGACAGGATGGCAGTCTCAAATGATTAAACCATTTTTAGTTGTGTTTTTCAAATAACTTTTGTGTTACTTATATACTTACATGTTTTATGGTTATGAATGCAATTTTATTGGAGCTAAGAAGCAAATCTAAGGTCATTGCGAGTATGCTCGCCGCACCTTGTTTAGAGATTAAATACAAACCACATGAACACTTACCTATACCTTGACCTAAAGGTTTAAACGCATTGGTGGCAGGTGAGTGTGATTTCCCTAGACAAGCTGACAACGCAGAAGACACATCAAAACTGGGATTTCAGGAATGTTACCGGCTTATGTGATTTACTGTGCTCAGACTACTTTTCTGTGGTAGGCAGGCTTGTAACCACTAATATATTATGTATATAAATGTGAGTGGTATTTCTGTATTTTTGTTTATTCATAATTATAAAACATTTATGCACATGTCATGCACTCCATGTTTTCTTCTTTTTAAATTAGGATATAGTGTACGGAGAATTTGTTCTACTGAGAAAAATTGAAATGGAAGTTGACAAAAATTGAAATGGAAGTTTTCTGATTTTCAATACCAAAATGGGACCTCAGAGAGGAGGGGGGGGGGGGGGGAAGAAACTACTAATCATATATAATAATCTTTTACTTCTTTATAAAGTAAGTGCAAGACCATAGTGGTTAAGAGTCTACAAGAAAGGCAGTTTTATGCATATAAAAAGGACTTGCCTCTTGATTCTGTATCTTATCTTATGTGATGCACAGTTGTTTTGAAAGAGATCAAAAAATATAGATTTTTTTTGTTTGTTGTTTACACAACGATAAAAGTATTGCTGTTTTTAGTTTACTGAATGCATCAAGAAACAAGGAGTATTGTTCTGGTAGAAAGATACTGGGAGTAGTCATAAGAGACCTTGTGTTCTTGAGTAGAAATACTGAGTAGAGAAAATTGTCCTCGCAAACATTTCCTGGTCAAGATTTCCCGTTTATCAATAAATTATGGAAGAGTGTATTTGTAACCAGGGTAGGCCTAGAATATTAGGATGTATGGTAGTGGGAAATCCTATACTTGTTGACTGGTCTTTATGTGGGACTCCAATCTGAAGGTCCAGTAGTTCTGTGCAATTATGTATGATGGTGTAAGAAATTCTGCTACCATTAACAGCTAGTGAGAGGGGAGTAAACAAGAACATAATTGGCAATTTTAACCAGAATAAGGAGCGATTAACCCAGAGATTTTTCGATATGTGGGAAAGCTATGTTTCCACTCTACCTAGGGAACTTCAATTTAGAGTTGAAGGTGCTCTAAAAAACACAGAGGCAGATGTTTTAAGCCTGAAAAAGTGATAAAGCAGGTGATAAAGCAAGGTGATAACGCACCAGCCAATCAGCTGCAATATGTAAATGTACATTTAAGAGCTGATTGGCTGGTGCATTTTCACATTGCACTTATCACTGCTTTATCACTTCTCCAGGCTTAATACATCTGCCCCATAATGTGGTATGAACAACAGAGAGTCTTGGGAGATCTTCCCTTCAGTGCATAATAAGATTTGCCTTGAGTGTTCAAGGATCTTGTCCTGTGTGGCTCCCCTCCCCCTTTCTTTCTTTTTCCTGCATTGGGAAATTGGCATTTATGCGGATAGCAATACTGTTATGGTGCCCATACACTTGTGCGATGCCCCGCGATGCGACATCGCGGGCTTCGCACGCACCGACAGTTCAGGTGCGATGAAATCGCACCTGAACTGCCAAAGTGATTACATGCGATAGATTGCATGGTAATCACATGATGGGCACGTCACCGCCGAGTGGGAGCAGCCTCCATCCGCTCCCAGCGGGTGCCCATCGTGCATCATAATGCGATATATAGCATGTGTTTTTAAAAACACATGAGATCGCACTGCGATTCGATAAATATTACGTGCAGCACATACTATTCTGACACGTGAAATAAGACTGGCGTGCCTGCGCATCGCTTCAAAAGGTACCTAAAATGTGCATACTGTGAGTGCTGATTTGCATACAGGACAAAAAGCTATCCCTTTTACACTGAAATTCGAGCAGCTGTGGCTGCTGGATACAGGACAGAAAAAAAAATACCTTTTATACTGAAATTCGAGCAGCTGTTGCTGCTGGATGTAATCTTTAACATACGTACTTTTTACTAACTTAGCGTACACACACACCGACACGCCGTGAGCACAATGCAGCAACACATGTGCCTGAAGTACACTTATAACCTTAGCAGGGAGGAGACACGACACCAATTGTATTTAAGATGTTGGGATCCGACCCACCAACATATAATTGATAAAAGGGGGTTACAACAACAATACAATCATACTAACAGAAAAGAGGCTACAATGCACTGGTACATACTGTCACAACTGAGGGCCTGAGCTGACGGGAGGCAGCCTCAGTTGTAGGGGCTGAGATGTAACGGAACCTGGGAGGTTGTATCAGACCCCTAGACATGTAAGTAACATGTAGAATAACTGCCCGAAGGCGTGACCACGACAACCAGGATAAAAGTCAATGATGTTTATTATGACAAACTCCGTAACACAGCAGCAGTAAAAGGAAACATAAAAGTCAACAGAGGATAAATACAATTCCTGGGTACTACAGGGTGGCAAGGGCCACAGGCACTGGTAGTGTGAGACAGTTCTTATAATCTTCTAGTTGGAAAGTCCTTACCAGGCCTGACTGTAGCAATGGAGAGAACCCAGGATCGTACCAGCTGATGTTCCAGGAAAGGCTGGGCTGCTGAAGGTAAAACGGCTGCTGTGGATACTGGCTGGAACCAGACTGTTGTTGGTACGGAGTGGATACTGGCTGGAACCAGTTAAATAATAAACGAACTTGAGAGCGATGAAATAATAATGAAGTTTGGAGTTTGAGAGCGGTGAAATAATAATACCGGTGGAGAGTGGTAAACTGCAGAAAAGGACACCGGCCCTTTAAGAGAAGCTGTACACTGCTGGAAGCTGGGCTGGAAGCAGGTGATTGTTTGAGAGCGGTGAAATAATAATGAAGTTTGGAGTTTGAGAGCGGTGAAATAATAATACCGGTGGAGAGTGGTAAACTGCAGAAAAGGACACCGGCCCTTTAAGAGAAGCTGTACACTGCTGGAAGCTGGGCTGGAAGCAGGTGATTGTTTGAGAGCGGTGAAATAATAATACCGGTGGAGAGTGGTAAACTGCAGAAAGGACACCGGCCCTTTAAGAGAAGCTGTACACTGCTGGAAGCTGGGCTGGAAGCAGGTGATTGTTGTAGCTGGAAACAGGTGAGTCCAGAATGGATCGGAGAATCAGGCTACACCGCAGATGGAATGCTGGTGCGGGTCTCTATAGCAGAAGTCTGGAGACAGGAGCTGGAACCTGGAAGACAACCACAGGAGAGAGACAAACTGGCACTAGGTTAGACAACCAAAGCACTGACGCCTTCCTTGCTCAGGCACAGCTTACTTATACCTGCAGCAAGGAAGGGGTTGGCTAGGCAATTATGCAAATCAACAATACAGACAGCAGATTGGTGGAAATGCTCAGATGACAAAATCCAAGATGGCTGCGCCCATGCAGACACTTGGAGGGAAGTTTGGTTTGTAATCCATGTGAGAATTGAAACAGTAATAGCGACGCCGGCCACAGGAGACAGGAGACGCCAGACTGACAAGCGCACATTTAACCACGCGGGCACAGCGGAGGCCGCGGCTGATGAAATCACCACTCTGACATTCTGCATGTGGAAACTCAGGAACAGCGGGATCCGGTCCTGGAACGCTGAGCCAGCCTTAGGAGGCATCTGAAGGGTAAGTAATGGCGTCCAGATACCCGGATCGTGACAGCACCCCCCCCTTTAGGAGTGGCCCCAGGACACTTCTTAGGCTTTAAAGGAAACTTTGCGTGGAAATTTCGGACCAAGGCAGGAGCATGGACGTCTGAGGCATTGGTCCAAGAGCGTTCTTCAGGACCATAGCCCTTCCAGTCAATGAGGTATTGTAACTGACCGTAACGGAAACGTGAGTCCAAAATCTTGGCCACCTCGTACTCGACTCCCCGTTGAGTCTGAACTTTGGGAGCTGGAGGAAGTGCGGAATGAAACCGATTCAGGATCAGCGGTTTCAACAAAGAAACATGAAATGTCCTGGGTATTTTCAAGAAGGATGGTAACTGTAACCTGTAGGCAACAGGATTGATGACTTGTTCAATCTTGAAGGGTCCGATGTAGCGAGGTGCAAATTTCATGCTGGGAACTCTCAACCTCAAATTCTTCGTGGACAGCCACACACGATCACCCACCTTGAGAGCAGGAACCGCTCTACGCTTCCTATCGGCAAACTTCTTATACCTGAATGAGGCTTTAAGCAGGGCTGCGCGGACGTTCCTCCAGTTATTTGAAAACTGACGCAAGGTGACATCCACTGCTGGAACAGAAGTTGCGGGAATTCTGGGACTTTAGGGTGGAATCCATAATTAATGAAGAATGGTGTAGAAGAAGATGAGGAATGGTATTGATTGTTGTGGCTGAACTCGGCCCAAGGAAGGAGTTGAACCCAGTCATCTTGAGAGGAAGACACATATATACGGAGGAAGGCCTCCAAGTCCTGATTCACCCTCTCGGTTTGACCATTGGTCTGAGGATGGTAAGCCGTGGAAAACTTTAACTTGACTTGGAGGGCTTGACACAAACTTCGCCAAAATTTGGCTACAAATTGTACTCCACGATCCGAGATGATCTCTTCAGGAAGACCGTGAAGTCGGAAGATCTCTTGTATAAACACTTGAGCCAACTTGGAAGCTGACGGAAGACCGGTGAGAGGGATGAAATGTGCCATCTTGGTGAACCGGTCAACTAAAACCCAGATGGTATTAAACTTGTTGCAGATAGGTAGATCGGAAACAAAGTCCATCGACAAATGGGTCCAAGGTCGACGGGGAACAGATAATGGAACCAGTTGCCCCGCAGGCGACTGGCGGGAGACTTTGTGTTGGGCACACTTTGGGCAGGAGGCAATAAATTCCATAACGTCCTTCTTCAGAGTTGGCCACCAGTAGGACCTAGAAATAAATTCAAGGGTTTTCTGAATGCCTGTATGTCCAGCAAAACGGGAAGCATGGGCCCAATGCATGAGCTTCTTCCTTAGAACTGGCTTAACAAAACTTTTCCCTGGTGGAGGCGTAGAGTCCATCCCTACCGTGGAGAATGCCAACGGATTAATAATAGGATGCTTGTCTGCAGACTCGGACTCATTTTCTTGCTCCCATGAGCGGGAAAGGGCATCGGCCTTACGATTCTGAGAACCCGGACAGAACTGGAGTTTAAAGTCAAACCTAGAGAAGAAAAGTGCCCATCTGGCCTGACGAGGATTCAGACATTGTGCGCCTTTGAGATATAAAAGATTTTTGTGGTCGGTAAGTATGGTGATTGAGTGGGAAGCTCCCTCCAACAGGTATCTCCACTCCTCCAGAGCGAGCTTGATGGCTAGCAACTCCTGATCGCCAATGGCATAGTTGCGCTCAGCTGGGGAGAACTTCCGGGAGAAGAAACTGCAAGGATGTAGATGTCCATCTTTGGCCCTCTGGGATAACACTGCTCCTACTCCAACGGAGGAGGCATCTACCTCTAAGATAAAAGGAGAGTCGGTGTCGGGCTGTTTCAGAACTGGTGCAGAGATGAACCGTTGCTTCAGAAGGTGAAAGGCCTGTGTAGCTTCCTCGGACCACTTGGACGGATTAGCACCTTTCTTGGTTAATGCAGTGATAGGCGCCACAATGGTGGAAAAGTCTCGTATAAATTTTCTATAATAATTGGCGAACCCTAAGAACCTCTGGACCCCTTTGAGGCTTAAGGGTATAGGCCAATTCTGGATTGCTTGGAGTTTCTCAGGATCCATCTCTAGTCCGGAACCGGACACAATGTAACCTAGAAACGGAATGGTTTTAACTTCAAACACACACTTCTCCAATTTACAATAGAGGTGATTGACACGGAGACGGGAAAGAACCTCTTTTACCCAGAAACGATGATCTTCGAGATTATTAGCAAAGATGAGGATGTCGTCTAGATAAACCACGACATGGCGGTACAAGATGTCCCTGAAAATCTCATTCACGAAGTGCTGGAAGACTGCTGGAGCGTTGCTCAATCCGAAGGGCATGACGAGGTACTCATAATGTCCGTCACGGGTGTTAAAGGCGGTCTTCCACTCGTCACCCTCACGGATTCGGATGAGATTGTAGGCACCCCTCAAGTCCAGCTTTGTGAAAATAGTTGCACCACTAACTCTATCAAAGAGCTCGGTAATCAGGGGTAAAGGGTATCGGTTCTTGACGGTAATGTCGTTCAGACCTCTGTAGTCGATGCATGGACGCAGACCACCGTCTTTCTTCTTAACAAAGAAGAAGCCTGCGCCGGCTGGAGAAGAAGATGGTCGGATGAAACCCTTCGCCAGGTTCTCTTTGATGTACTCTTCCATGGAGTGTGTCTCAGGCAGAGACAACGGATAAGTTCGGCCTCGCGGTGGAACCTTCCCTGGAATGAGGTCGATTGGGCAGTCCCATTCTCTATGAGGAGGAAGGATATCAGCAGAGGCTTTACTGAACACGTCCGTGAAGTCTTGATATGGAGGAGGCGGAACATCAGATGACCTGGGGAAGGAAGAACAAACAGGAAGAACTTTGGCTAAACAAGTCTCAGCACAGGAGGGACCCCATGCCAGTATTTGCGTAGTCGTCCAGTCAATTGATGGGTTGTGGAGACGGAGCCATGGAAGGCCTAAAACCACTGGATGTGTGGCTCTTGGAATCACTAAAAAAGAAATATACTCAGAATGAAGAACTCCCACTCTCAGACGAACTGGAAGAGTCCTTAAGGAAATGACTGCGTCAAAAATCTTGCTGCCATCCACGGCAGTCAAAGAGATGGACGAGGACAGTCTCTCGGTGGGTAGGGACCACCGTTTAACATAAGCTTCGGTTATGAAATTCCCAGCTGCTCCGGAATCAAGGAGGGCAATGACGTTCCTGTAACGTTGAGCAATTTGGAGCGACACTGGGAGGTTACAGTCATGAGGAGATGGAGAGGAGATCATTACTCCTAGCCGGCCCTCTCCTTGGCGAGCTAGGATCTGGAGTTTCCCGGACGTTTGGGACAGGCATTGATAGTGTGCGACGGAGCTGCACAGTAGAGACAGAGAGACTCAGAGAGACGTCTTCGGTGCTCAGCGGGAGATAGACGGGAACGACTAATTTGCATAGGCTCATCCTTGGATGGAGATGGTTGACGAGGAGGAGGAGCAGAAGATTTAGGAGTAGATGATCTTCCTCGCTCGGTTGCTCTCTCTCTGAAACGTAGATCAACCTTCGTGCAAAGAGAAATTAGCTCATCCAACTTAGAGGGCAAGTCTCTGGTAGCTAACTCATCCTTGATGCGTTCTGATAAGCCATGCCAGAATGCAGCATACAGGGCCTCGTCGTTCCATGCCAGTTCGGATGCCAGGATTTTAAACTGTATAAGATACTGTCCCACAGTACGTGTTCCCTGGCGTAAACGGAGAATCTCAGATGAAGCAGATGTTATCCGGCCTGGCTCGTCGAAGATGCGCCTGAATGTAGCTACAAAGTCAGTATAGGAGGATAGCAGGGGATCAGACTTCTCCCATAAAGGTGATGCCCAGTCAAGGGCTGAGCCACTGAGAAGGGAGATGATATAGGCAATTTTGGTACGGTCACTGAAGAAATTGCCAGGTAGAAGCTCAAAGTGGATTTCACATTGATTGAGAAATCCCCTGCAGAACCTTGGAGATCCATCAAATTTTGCTGGCGTTGGAAGATGAAGATGTGGACTGGAAATGGGTAAGGAGGGTGGGGTTACAGCTGGTGTCACTGTAGTGGACGTACCGGACGTGCCAGGTCCACGGAGGGTCGTTTGAATCCCATCCAGCCGTGTAGAGAGATCCTGGAGACAGCGGATGATGTGGCCCTGTGCAGCCTCCTGATGTTCAAGTCGGGCTGCCAGTTCTTGCATCGGCCTGGCCGCTTGATCCTGGTCTCTGGCTGGATTCATTAGGTCAGTGCTTACTGTCACAACTGAGGGCCTGAGCTGACGGGAGGCAGCCTCAGTTGTAGGGGCTGAGATGTAACGGAACCTGGGAGGTTGTATCAGACCCCTAGACATGTAAGTAACATGTAGAATAACTGCCCGAAGGCATGACCACGACAACCAGGATAAAAGTCAATGATGTTTATTATGACAAACTCCGTAACACAGCAGCAGTAAAAGGAAACATAAAAGTCAACAGAGGATAAATACAATTCCTGGGTACTACAGGGTGGCAAGGGCCACAGGCACTGGTAGTGTGAGACAGTTCTTATAATCTTCTAGTTGGAAAGTCCTTACCAGGCCTGACTGTAGCAATGGAGAGAACCCAGGATCGTACCAGCTGATGTTCCAGGAAAGGCTGGGCTGCTGAAGGTAAAACGGCTGCTGTGGATACTGGCTGGAACCAGACTGTTGTTGGTACGGAGTGGATACTGGCTGGAACCAGTTAAATAATAAACGAACTTGAGAGCGATGAAATAATAATGAAGTTTGGAGTTTGAGAGCGGTGAAATAATAATACCGGTGGAGAGTGGTAAACTGCAGAAAAGGACACCGGCCCTTTAAGAGAAGCTGTACACTGCTGGAAGCTGGGCTGGAAGCAGGTGATTGTTTGAGAGCGGTGAAATAATAATGAAGTTTGGAGTTTGAGAGCGGTGAAATAATAATACCGGTGGAGAGTGGTAAACTGCAGAAAAGGACACCGGCCCTTTAAGAGAAGCTGTACACTGCTGGAAGCTGGGCTGGAAGCAGGTGATTGTTTGAGAGCGGTGAAATAATAATACCGGTGGAGAGTGGTAAACTGCAGAAAGGACACCGGCCCTTTAAGAGAAGCTGTACACTGCTGGAAGCTGGGCTGGAAGCAGGTGATTGTTGTAGCTGGAAACAGGTGAGTCCAGAATGGATCGGAGAGTCAGGCTACACCGCAGATGGAATGCTGGTGCGGGTCTCTATAGCAGAAGTCTGGAGACAGGAGCTGGAACCTGGAAGACAACCACAGGAGAGAGACAAACTGGAACTAGGTTAGACAACCAAAGCACTGACGCCTTCCTTGCTCAGGCACAGCTTACTTATACCTGCAGCAAGGAAGGGGTTGGCTAGGCAATTATGCAAATCAACAATACAGACAGCAGATTGGTGGAAATGCTCAGATGACAAAATCCAAGATGGCTGCGCCCATGCAGACACTTGGAGGGAAGTTTGGTTTGTAATCCATGTGAGAATTGAAACAGTAATGGCGACGCCGGCCACAGGAGACAGGAGACGCCAGACTGACAAGCGCACATTTAACCACGCGGGCACAGCGGAGGCCGCGGCTGATGAAATCACCACTCTGACATTCTGCATGTGGAAACTCAGGAACAGCGGGATCCGGTCCTGGAACGCTGAGCCAGCCTTAGGAGGCATCTGAAGGGTAAGTAATGGCGTCCAGATACCCGGATCGTGACACATACGTTTGGTTTCGCCAGCGCCACACGGTCCCGGTGCTCAGATCAATCAGGCATGATGACCCTTCAGAGAGAGAGTGACCGGCTAGGCTGCTTTGGCTTTTATACATTTGGTCAAAACACAATACAATAGAAACTGTAACTTCTTCATCCATAGGTCAAAGGGTTGGTCGTTTACAGTACAGGAGGGGTCATAGGTTGATTTGAAAAGGTGGGCGATGTCCATTCTAGGTGTGATTGCAGTTGGTCTCCACTAGGTTCCCGCCGAATATCAGAATACAGTAAATACAGTATAATAGTAATATTCTGTTCCTGCGCATAATTATGCGCAGGAGCACGCTATCTTCTGCAAACTGCTACGGGAATGTTGCCCTTAAAATACCCTACAGTTGGATACCAAACACCACCTTACGGCAGAACAAGTACGCGGATGGAGGCCATCTGTGTGGTGTTTGTACGTGGTGTGTGTACTGTAAAATTTTCTGACTTCGACAATACAATCCTTAGATTTCTCTCACAGATGCAGCGAAAACGAAGATTAGCAACGATTATCTCACAAGTGTATGGGCACCATTACTGTTCTAACAAATGTCTTCATATGACCATTAATTGTACTAGTTCATTATGTACGGTGATTTGTAAAATGTCTACTTTGACCTCAGGTGGAGTGACGTTACTGATCATCTGCTTTCATGTGTGGTCACTTTCTCTCTGTTATAATACACTAAGCTGTTTGGATGTTTGCCTACTGCCATACATATGTAACCTCTTTCTTGCATATTGAATTGTGTATGGTTGATACCTGTGGTGCTTTAAACAATAAAAACATTTATTTAAAAAAAAAAAAAGATAGGAGTGTATTGCACCAGAATTTATCTTCATCATTGTCAAGACCGCTACAATAAAGTATATCAACCAATCATAAATGGTAAGCGGGTGCTGCCGCAGACTATATCAATCAATGGAAGCAATGAAAGAAAAGTCTGAATCTGGTGCACAAGTAGAAAATATGTCTAAAATTTACCCTTTATTAACCCATAATAAAATATTATCTATTAATAAATCTAACAGCGAAATATAGGTTTAAAAATTATAAAGTGTGTGAAAAGAAATACATTTATGTGAATTAAAAACTCAGCTGTGTACCTTCTTGTGTACATCTTTTCTATTAGTGTCATGATTCAATGCACCATTACCTATCCTATTTATCCTTCAATGGGAATACGGTCCTTGAGGGAAATATAATGGGAAGTTATCAGCAATTCAAATAGAATAATAGGTTATTCCATGGTATGTACTGTGTCAATATGCAGATAATTAGTCCATATATTTGCTATTATAGACACTGGAGCTCACACTCACTATAATGTGTCTTTAATAATAATTAAGTATAGACGCCGGAGATCCTCCTCCTTATGGTGTATCAAGTACAATCTTCAAAATATAATACATTGCCATCCATTTGGGATTGCTGATTATACTATAGAATTGTGTTGTTGTTGTTGTTGTTGTTGTTGTTGTTGTTGTTGTTGTTATTACATGGGTACTGGAGATATAACTCCCTATCATGTATCAAAATAGCATGCATTCTAAATATCTGAGCAGCATAGCTGAACCATAAATAATGATATGCTTATATATTTTTTAAGAATAGTAACAACCGGAACCATTCACTACATTCACTAATTGCTTACCAGTTTGGATAATATAATCGGTAATAATAGCTGCTGCTCAGATTCAGACAATGGGCCTAATTCAGAGTTGATCACAGCAGCAAATTTGTTAGCAGTTGGGCAAAACCATGTGCACTGCTTTGGGGAGAGGGGGGGGCAGATATAACCTGTGCAGAGAGTTAGATTTGGGTGGGGTGTGTTCAAACTGAAATCTAAATTGCAGTGTAAAAATAAAGCAGCCAGTATTTACCCTGCACAGAAACAAAATAACCCACCCAAATCTAACTCTCTCTGCAAATGTTATATCTGCCCCACCTGCAGTGCACATGGGCCCTCATTCCGAGTTGTTCGCTCGCAAGCTGCTTTTAGCAGCATTGCACACGCTAAGCCGCCGCCTATTGGGAGTGAATCTTAGCTTAGCAAAATTGCGAACTAAAGATTCTCAAAATTGCGAATAGAAATTTCTTAGCAGTTTCTGAGTAGCTCGACACTTACTCTGCCACTGCGATCAGTCCAGTTTCGTTCCTGGTTTGACGTCACAAACAAACCCAGCGTTCGCCCAGACACTCCCCCGTTTCTCCAGCCACTCCCGCGTTTTTCCCAGAAACGGCAGCGTTTTTTCACACACACCCATAAAACGGCCAGTTTCCGCACAGAAACACCCACTTCCTGTCAATCACATTACGATCACCAGAACGAAGAAAAAACCTCGTAATGCCGTGAGTAAAATACCAAACTTCTTAGCAAATTTACTTGGCGCAGTCGCAGTGCGAACATTGCGCATGCGCAATTAGCAGAAAATCGCTGCGATGCGAAGAAAATTACTGAGCGAACAACTCGGAATGACCACCATGGTTTTGCCAAACTGATAACAAATTTGCTGCTGCGATCAACTCTGAATTACCTCCTCTTTCCGTTGCTTCTCTATATACAGGTTGAGTATCCCATATCCATATATTCCGAAATACGGAATATTCCGAAATACGGACTTTTTTGAGTGAGAGTGAGATAGTGAAACCTTTGTTTTTTGATGTCTCAATGTACACAAACTTTGTTTAATACACAAAGTTATTAAAAAAATTGTATTAAATGACCTTCAGGCTGTGTGTATAAGGTGTATATGAAACATAAATGAGTTGTGTGAATGTACACACACTTTGCTTAATGTACAAAGTTATAAAAAATATTGGCTAAAATGACCTTCAGGCTGTGTGTATAAGGTGTATATGAAACATAAATGCATTCTGTGCTTAGACTTAGGTCCCATCACCATGATATCTCTCTATGGTATGCAATTATTCCAAAATACGGAAAAATCCCATATCCAAAGTACCTCTGGTCCCAAGCATTTTGGATAAGGAAGACTCAACCTGTATAAACATTGATTTGCTCTATAGAGTTCTATAATAAAAGATGCCTATGTTTTTTTTGCTATTTTTTTCCCAGTGTCCCATGTTGCTCATTATAATTCGTAATAAAACGGAGAGTGGGATATCCTTTTTTTCTGAATTATTGCAATCTGTTAATTTCTGAATATCGGTGTTTTCAATTTCCTCAAAAGCCTTATTTATTACATCAGTAGACTATATTTTACCTACAAATAGTTTCTTCATACCCTGTACCTTATGATGAATCCCTTAAACACAAATAAAATCTTGCTTGAATCCTTTTCGACCAACGTTACTTGTGATATCTATATATGAATTGCTATCTTTAGGCTTGGAGTAATTTTTCATACGTAATTGTCTATTTTTAATATAAATAAATCTAAAAAAATTAACTTCTTACTTGATATAACCTATCAAATTATAATGTAACTGCTGTATCTACAACATCCAACAACAGTTAATAATCATTCTTGTTCCCTTAGTATGGAAAGACAAAAAAGGGGTCTATTCATGAAGCAGTGTAAAGAGTGGAGAAGTGATCCTGTGGAGAAGTTGCCCACGGCAATCAATCAGCTGCTCTGTACAACTGTATAGTATGCAAATTATAAATGTTACTTCAATGTTGATTAGTTGCCATGGGCAACTTCTCCAGTGGCTCACTTCTCCACACTTTTCACTGCTTCATGAATGGACCCCAGTGTGAGTTCCCATAACAGTCAGTGGTGTAACTCCCAGGGATAGTGGAAGCTCTGGCCTCTGGGCTTCAGCTGTCTGGGGTGCACCAGGGAGGAAAGACCAAGGGGGCTGCTGAACTAGTACCGATCTTTCTCCGCTCAGGGGCAGATGTATTAAGCCTGGAGAATGATAAAGGAGTGATAAGTGGAAAGTGATAACGCACAAGCCAATCAGCTCCTAAATGTCATTTTTCTAACCCGTAATGATTGGCTGGTGCGTTATCACCTTCCACTTATCACTGCTTTATCACGTCCCCAGGCTTAATACATCTGCACCTATGTCACTGCTAACAAGCCCCCCTTGTAGCTCCCTTGAGCTTAAGAGTCCTGATATGTGTGTGACGGCAGCAGCAGCAGAGTGGGGAACATCTAAATGTGTGTATATAGTGTCCTACAGCTCTGCTGTTGTGTCTTAAGGGGGGTACTGATGGGGGAGATGTGTGCTGAGCGATCTTAACACAGACCGCTCAGCACACATCTCTCCCCCTGCTCAGCACAGCGCGATGTGCTGAGCGAGGGGGGCGGACGGACAGGAGGCCACTCACTTCACACAATGGTGAAGTGAGTGACCCGCTAGATTGAGACTGCATACAAGCTCAATCTAGCACTGGTGATAACGACACGTGGGGCTGCGCATCACTGTCGCTGGGGGGCATACACACGACAGATCCCTGGTTAAAATCTAAGCAATCTAGTCAGATTGCTTAGATTTTTAAACACGGCACTCTCTGTGTGTACCCCCCTTTAGATTGTATGATGAAAGACAGAAGACCAGAAGTGGTTTTAAGAAAGTGCACTAATATAAGTGTCATATCAAATCAGCACAGTCTCCTCATGCGTCCTAGTCACATTGTACTGTGGCTAAGACTAATTGTCGGCAAAACCAAATGCCCGACATTATTTGAGTTGCAATGGACCTGGCAGCACACTCACGCCAGGCATCTTGTGCTGCATGATGTTCTGAAGCTAGAGGAAGCATCTTTAGTTTGCTGTCACACAGCATTCGAAAAAGTTATGTTTTTCCTGTGCTTCATAAAAATGCTTGGCTTACAAATGGAGCAACGTGTTAAAAAGTTAAATCGAACAAAACGCCCCCTGAATCTTTCCGTATGCTAACCGAGGCTTACAGGGTAGACTGTATGTCATGTGCACATGTGTTTGAGTGGCACAAAAGATTTAGCGATGGTCGCAAGGATGTCGAAGATGATGAACGTCCCAGAAGGCCTTGCAAACCAAAGACAAACAAAAATTTTGAAAAAATGTAGAAAACTGTTAAAATTGACCATTGACTCAGCATCCGAATGACAGCAGAAATGGTAAACATAGACAAAGAAACTGTTAGGTAAGTTTTGCATCAAGATCTTAAGATGACAATATTTGTGCCAAGATGGTTCCAGGGTTGTCTTACTGATGAAGTATTAAATAGCATACAGCATGCAATTAAAACTGATTAATATAAGCTCTTTCAGATGGTGATAATAAAAGTCAGAACACTGGCGTCCCAGTGTGTTGGTGTATAAATATCCCGGAATGAATAATCACAGTCTCATTTTTCGCAACAGTAGAAAGATGCAACCTGTTATAGTTACCCATGTGCTGGTTCCTGTAATAAAGTGCAGTCAGGGTCCTTTGAGATGATAAAATACATGTGGTGCAGAAATGTATCGTCACATCACTGTTTAAGTGGCATTGAATGTCTGCCGCTTTCTTAGAACATGATACACGTCTCTACAGATATAGTGAGCGATGGTCACTGGCGGTGAGTGTGGCCGCCGCAAAGCTTTCTCCTGATGACGGGTGTTAGACCTCACAGCGGCCAGTAGTAGAGAGATCGTGTGGCAATGAACTGCAGCTGTGACGGGCCGTGAGCTGTGCTGGTTTAGCGGGTAACACCAAATGAAGAGCCGAGTAGCAGAGAGTGGGCGTCAACGCGTTTCGTCTCCTAGCAACCGGAGACTTCCTCAAGATGGACCACTCTCTGCTACTCGGCTCAGCTCACGGCCCGTCACAGCTGCAGTTCATTGCCGCATGATCTCTCTACTACTGGCCGGGTGAATTCCGTGTGACCTCCGCTGCGAGGCCTAACACCCGTCATCAGGAGAAAGCTTTGCGGCGGCCACACTCACCGCCAGTGACCATCGCGGTGAGTGTGGTTGCACCTTTCTACTGTTGCGAAAAATGAGACTGTGATTATTCATTGCGGGATATTTATACACCAACACACTGGGACGCCAGTGTTCTGACTTTTATCATCATCTGAAAGAGCTTATATTAATCAGTTTTAATTGCATGCTGTATGCTATTTAATACTCTACTAACTACAGCTTCTGTGTTAGAACGAGCTAATTGCTATTAACTGCATGTTGAATGTGTGTCATATATGTTGTTCTTAATAGATATTATATAAATTGATTTATTTATATTCAAGTCTCACTGAGTCAATCTCTCCCTATGACAGACTGAACATTTTTGTTTGATACAGTGTTTTCAAGCGCAGAGTATTCTTTCTTTAATAGTTTCTATTTGTTGCAACTTGGCAAGTTGCTTTTACTCAGCTGCTGAATAACACTTTCATGTATTAAGATATTTACTATTTTAGCGCCGGTCTCTTTCAATTGGTGACTTTTTGTCCCGATTTGTGTTTTGAAATTTTTTTGTCTTACTGATGAACATAAAGAAAACTGAAAGTTAATTTGTACAGACATTTTGATACAAATTAAGGGGTATATTCAATTGCGGTCGAACTGCCGAAAATGTCGAAAAACGGGTCATTTTCGACACAAAAAACCTGTCGAATTTGATTCGACAATTCAATACAGTACTTTTCGTCAAAAAACCTGCCGTTTCATTTTCAACTTTTTGCAATTCTAAATTTTTTCAATTCGACATGTCTGCAATGTTAAAAATGCGGCTTTTCGACAAAAGTATATTCAATTGAAGAAAGTCGATTCGACAACAGTGCTTTTCGACAGTCATTTCGTCAATTTCATTCCGCCTCATTTTTCTGTCATGATCTAATATTTTTTTTAAAAAACATGTATTTTTTGGTGCTTTTTTATTGCTAATAGCATATCTATTTATATTTGAAGGTATTATCTACTTGGTTTGTCTATTTAGGAGCCACAAGTATTATTTGATCGATTTTTTAAAAGAATATATTTTTTTTTTACTAACTACAATAATATGGAGAGATCAGTGCATGTTTTTCAGTTGGAAGGGGTGTGAAATGGTTAAAAATCCTGAAAAAAATGTGTGGGGTCCCCCCTCCTAAGCATAACCAGCCTCAGGCTCTTTGAGCCGGTCCTGGTTGTAAAAATACGGGGGGGGGGGGGATGACCGGGGTTCCCCCGTATTTTAACAACCAGCACCGGGCTCTGCGCCTGGTCCTGGTGTAAAAAATACAGGGGACAAAAGATGTAGGGGTCCCCCATATTTTTCACACCAGCACCAGGCTCCACTAGCCAGAGAGATAATGCCACAGCCGGGGGACACTTTTATACCGATCCCTGCGACCGTGGAATTAAATCCCCAACTAGTCACCCCTGGCCGGGGTAGCCTGGAGTAGTGGGGACCCCTTAAATCAAGGGGTCTCCCCCTCCAGCCACCCAAGGGCCAGGGGTGAAGCCCGAGGCTGTCCCCCCCATCCAAGGGCGGCGGATGGGGGGCTGATAGCCTTCTGTGTAAAAAAAAAAGAATATTGTTTTTTGTAGCAGAACTATAAGTCCCAGCAAGCCTCCCCCGCAAGCTGGTACTCGGAGAACTACAAGTACTAGCATGCAGGGGGAAAACGGGCCCGCTGGTACCTATAGTTCTACTACAAAAAATACCCAAATAAAAACAATACACACACCGTGACAGTACAACCTTATTACATACATGCACACCAAAATACATACATACTTACCTATGTCGACACGAAGAGTCGGTCCCCTTCTCCACGTAGAATCCACGGGGTACCTGTAAATAAAATTATACTCACAACAATCTAGTGTAGATCGGTCCCCTTCTGTTTGTAATCCACATACTTGGCAAAATAGAAAAATGAAAAACACGATCCACGCACTGAAAGGGGTCCCCGATTGGCGGGACCCCCCATGACTGCTGTCAAAGAGGTTCCCTTCAGCCAATCAGGGAGCGCCACGTCATGGCACTCTCCTGATTGACAGCTCAGACGCGCACAGCCAGTCAGGCGGCGCACTCGAGATACAATGTAGCGCATAGGCGCTCCATTATATCCAATGGTGGGAACTTTGCGGTCAGCGGTAGACCGCGAGGTTATGTGGGGTCACTCTTGTGGGGTCACTCAAAGAGCCGAGGCTGTTTATGCTTAGGAGGGGGGACCCCATGCATTTTTTTTCAGGATTTATTGAACACTTGTGCCGTCCATGAAGTTGAATCCAGGCCGCCCACTATTCGTCAATTGGTCCGTTTTTCGACAGCGGGACTGTTGAATCCGTTATTTATTGAATATGTTGAATTCGGGTCCCGGCAGGAGGATTTCGCCTGTCGAAATGTGTCGAATCCAAAAACGGTATACCCATAAAGGTGATACGCATTTTTTAGATACAGTTATTACCTGTAATGAAACATGAATCTTCCAGTACAATCCTGAAACAAAATGCCAGTCCGTACACTAGAAAACACCATCATCACCAATAATGAAGAAAGCACATTGAAGCATACTTTCTGTTTCTACTCCAAGGGCCTGTATGAACTTATACCCCTGATCACAGTCCTCACATTTTACTGATAAAACTGCCCCATAAACTAAAATAAATTATTCTTTAATAACAAAAGTTGCACCTTTTTATTTAAACTTTCATATTTTCATTCATCAAGCCTTGGTCTACAAAATACTGTACCACCTTCAAACTCAAATGATAGTTTATAATGGTGTTGAGGTATCTTATTTCCATGGTAGCAAACATACACCATCTCCCACTTTATTAAATTATATTTATTAAAGATGTAAGAAGTCCACAGGATAACATTGGGATATGCCGGCGCGACAGCGGAAATGGCACCAAATAGTCACGAGCTTTCTGGTCTCCAAGGATGCATCAGGCTCATCCATATAATTCCGCCCACTGACTCAGTCAAACCAGTTTTTTGTTTGGTGCGTCAGGAGCCAGACCATGGTCACAGGGCTGCTGTTAAGGCAGCCCTAAGCTTTTATTATTTTATTTTTATAGTCTTACTATGTTTTTCTCTTAACAGCGTCTTAAACGCATGCTAGAGAGAGTCGCTCCAACAACTCTCCACCGGGTCGCAACAATGCTTACCTCCGGGTACTAGTGCTGTCTCGACGGGCGTCTCTGTCGGATGTTCTAGCAGGTCCGGCAGATGTTACCAGGCTGTGGCCGGGGCATGGGGAGAAGCTAAGGCATCGGTTCCACTTACTAGGGGAATTCGGACACAGCCGCACTGTATTGGAGGAGACTACAGTGTTGACGCGCCGCCACTCTTAAGTGCTCCAGCGCTATGCTTTAGGGATCATGGACTAGGTTGAGGCCGCGATCCCTGGAGTTTATGTCAGCAGGGGGAGTCAGACGCTCTCCTGGTCGCCCCTCCCCCCAGTTCATGACCAGTTTCCGTGCGTCTCCCGTCCATGAACTGATGACCTCACTTCCGTCTCAGACGCTACCACGAGGGTACTCGGTCGCAGCTTAGGTGCTGCGGTTGTGTACACTAGAGTTGCCGTCGAGACCAGGTCGCAAACAGGAGCGTCTGCATACATTCATCGTTCGCTGAGCGTCTGTGTCCGTTAATGAGCGTCTGTGTCTCTTATCAGTTACCGGAGCGGCAGTGTACACTAGTAGCATCTGAATCCACTCTGCGTCTTTCGAGCGTATTGATAGATCCTGGAAGTGGGGTGAGTCTCCCTGTATCCCACTCTACTGAGTAAGGGTTATACAGTACTAAGATTCTATGAATAGTTAATGCTGGTACACAATGCATATGAGGCCTGTACAGTACTGTTGTTTTCTGCATAACATGTGTGAAAATGGTAATAGCTGTTTAAAAACAGAAGTGCAGTAATTGTACTCCTACATACTGGAGAAGTATTTTGTGGTTGATTATATTCTCATATGACAATGTCTAATAATTAACATGTGACTGACTACTAGTGTGATTGCTGACTTTTATATGTTTGTCAGTATTGTGTTCTGAACCTCAATTCAGGTGCTCGGGTTGTGGTCAGATTGATATCACTATTATATTTATATAAGTGATCTCAGTCACAGAGAGTGTAGTGTATTGTATAAACAGATTATTTACCATGTCTATGAGCAGCAAAAGTGACGAGGAGACTTTATCAAGGACTCCTATACCATTAACATGTCTATCTTGTAAAGTGGTGGTGTTAGCACAGTATCTAACTTATGACGGGTTATGTGCAAACTATTGTGCGTATCAGCAAAATAAAAGACAGGTTAAGCAACCAGTAGATCCACCATGGGGTGTGTTTGCACAGACGTTGTCTACAATAGCTGACAGATTAGCACCTGTGGTGCCACACCTGGGAGTAGGATACACTATTAACCATTACATGCAGCTCCCTTCTTGTGGGTTAATTCCAGCAGCTTCAACAAGTAAGCAGGCTGGTGAAGCCAGGGTAGATACATCTATGTTACAGACTACACAAGACGATACAACAGATGAGGATACTATGTATTCAAATTCCCCATATGACGAGCAGTCGGAGGGTTTCAGCTCAGAGGATATAGCTGAGCTTATTAATGCCATGAAGGCTGTTCTGTCTCTGGAAGAATCAGCCAAAGCAATAACAAAATCTAAAGCACCTGTGTTTAAATGTTCAAAAGCAGTTAGGATTGAGTTTCCAGGGTCAGAAGATCTGACGGAAATTATGGAGCAACCTTGGGCTACACCCAATAAAAAGTACAGAATTCCGAAAAAGTGGGATTCTTACTATCCTTTTCCGGCTGAGGACTGTTCTAAAAGAGAAGTTCCTCCTAAAGTAGATGCACATGTCGTGCGACTTGTGCGAAAAATTATTTACCATTACCCTCTACCTCATTGAATGATGTCACAGATAGAAGAGTAGATGGTTTTTTGAAAAACATTTTTTCTTTGTCAGGGGCTGTTGTAAGGCCAGCTATGGCCTCGGCCTGGATGGCAAAAGCAATAACAGAATGGGCGGAGGAACTAGAGAGTGGCCTCTCCGCACCTACCAGGAAGCAGGAGTCTCATCTAGGCCATATAAAACAAGCTGCGCAGTATTTGGAAGAAGCAGCAATCAGCAATTGATATGGGTACAATTGCTTCTAAAGCATTAGCCTTAACAGTAGCTGCTCGTAGAGCAATTTGGCTACGTACTTGGAAAGCGGATGCAGAATCCAAGAGAACGCTGTGGAAGCGTTGCCTTTCGCGGGTAATATTCTGTTCGGAAAGCAATTGACAGATATTCTGGAATCGGAAGCTGAATCCAAAAAGGTCAAGTTTTCTGCTAGTTATAACCCTAAACCGAGGGGTTCAAAATTTCGGCCATTTTGATGGCAAGGTAGAGCAAAAGGAAAGGATGATTCTAACCAACCCCAGTACAATAAATCAGCTAGGGGTTGGAAGCAATGGGCCAATAGACGGCCAGCTTCCAAACCAGAACAGAAGCCATCAGTTTGAGAGTGCGGGCCTCCGTCTGGAGGATTCCAGGGTTGGGGGCCGACTCCTTAACTTTGCACATATATGGCATCAGTCGACAACAGATGCTTGGGTGCAGAAGGTGGTATCTCTCGGTTATGGTTTTCCTTTCAAGAAGCAGCCTCCTCAAAGGTTTTTTTGCACCAGTCCGTCTCGTATAGAGTCGAAGGCCAGAGCTCTGCAAGAAGCAGTTCAGAAATTGCTTCAGTCTGGGGTAATTATCCCAGTACACCTGACACAAAGGGGACGGGGGTTTTACTCCAACCTATTTTTGATTCAGAAGCCAAATGGATCATTCCGACCAATTCTCAATCTCAAGAAGTTAAACTAATACGTTTGGGTTCCAAAGTTTCACATGGAGACATTATGCTCCATAGTTTTGGCCATGGAACCAGGAGATTACATGGTATCTCTGGATGTACAGGATGCTTACCTGCATGTGCCCATAGCACGGTCCCATCAGTGTTACCTCAGGTTTGCCATCCTCCAGCAACATGTTCAGTTCCAGGCTAGCAACAGCCCCCAGGGTATTTACCAAAATTATGGCGGTTATGGCAGCTTATCTCCGCAAACAGGGGATAAGAATTTTTCCATAACTCGACGATCTTTTAATCCTGGCTTAATCCCAGGAGTTACTCTTGGGTCATCTCCAACAGACAATAGCTTGTCTACAGAGACACGGTTGGCTCATAAATTGGGAAAAGTCGTCTCTGAGTCCATCACAACGGATGGTTCACTTGGGGGCCATATTGGATTCAAGTCTACAAAGGCTAATCTTACCTGGGAAAAAGATATCCAAGGTGCAGGTAATGACTCAGGAATTATTGCACAGTCAGACAGTATCAGTCCATGCAGCAATGCGAGTGATGGGTCTGATGGTGTCAACATTCGACATGGTGGAATATGCACAATTCCACTCCAGACCCCTACAGCACCTCATTCTAACCAGATGGAATGGAAAACATCAGACAATAAAAAGACAGATGATAAAGCTTCCAGTAAACGTAAAAAGGTCACTAGCCTGGTGGTTACAGACAGACCTTCTAGACAAGGGGAGACCCTTTTGGATAGCAGATTGGCAAGTAATGACAACGGATGCCAGCCTTCAAGGCTGGGGAGCAGTATTCGAAAATTTCTGGTTCCAGGGAAAATGGACCACAAGGGAAAGTTGCCTGCCAATAAATCTGTTGGAGATAAGGGCGATATATATGGCTCTGGTCCAGGCAAAGGACATTCTGCAAGGAAGACCAGTCCAGATCCGTTCAGACAATGCAACAGCAGTAGCGTACCTCAACCATCAGGGAGGAACTTACAGCAAAAGATTGATGGAGGAAGTAACTCGCATACTAAGATGGGCAGAACTCCATCTTCCGGCATTGTCCGCAGTGTTTGTGCCAGGAGTGCTGAACTGGGAAGCGGACTTTCTCAGTCGACACACCATTGAGGAGACCAAATGGGCGTTACACCTGGAAGTATTTCAAACTCTAGTAAACAGATGGGGTCTGCCAGAGATAGATCTCATAGCATCCCATTGGAACAACAAAGTTCCGGCATATGGGTCAGGAACAAGGGATCCCGGGGGTGATCCTTGTAGACGCACTGTCAGTGAAAACAGGATTTTGATACCTACCGGTAAATCCTTTTCTCCTAGTCCGTAGAGGATGCTGGGGTCCACTTCATGACCATGGGATATAGACGGTTCCGCAGAAGCCATGGGCACTCTTAAGACTTTTCAATGGGTGTGAACTGGCTCCTCCCTCTATGCCCCTCCTCCAGACCTCAGTTATAGGAACTGTGCCCAGGGAGACAGACATTTCGAGGAAAGGATTTACTTTAAACTAGTGGTGAGATACATATCAGCTCACACCTCAACCATGCCGCACAACATGGCATTCAACAGAACACACGCCAACAGGCATGAACCAATTACAGCAACATGCTGAAACTAATATAACACAACTTGTGTAACTCTAATAACAAAACTGCAGGTAAAGTACGCACTGGGACGGGTGCCCAGCATCCTCTACGGACTAAGAGAAAAGGATTTACCGGTAGGATGCCGGGGTCCACTTCATGACCATGGGGTTTATACCAAAGCGCCAGTACGGGCGGGAGAGTGCGGATGACCCTGCAGCACCGATTGATCGAACTTGAGGTCCTCATCGGCCAAGGTGTCAAACTTGTAGAATTTTGCAAATGTGTTTGACCCTGACCAAGTAGCTGCTCAGCAAAGTTGTAATGTCGAGACACCCCTGGCAGCCGCCCAGGAGGTGCCAACCTTCCTAGTAGAACTGGCCTTCACCGACATTGGTAACGGCAATCCAGCCGTAGAATGAGCTTGCTGAATCGTACCTCTGATCCAGCACGCAATAGTCTGCTTGGAAGCAGGACACCCAATCTAGTTGGGAGCATACAGGACAAACAAAACCTATGTTTTCCGTATTCGAGCTGTTCTAGCGACATAATTCTTCAAAGCTCTAACCACATCTAGAGACTTTGACTCAGTGAACGTGTCAGTAGCAACTGGCACCGCAATAGGTTGGTTTATGTGGAAAGAGGAAACCACCTTTGGAAGAAAATGTTGACGAGTTCTCAACTCTGCCCTATCTTCATGGAAGATCAGGTAAGGGCTCTTGTGGGACAAGGCCCCCAATTCAGACACCCACCTTGCGGATGCCAACGCCAAAAGCATCACAACTTTCCAAGTGAGAAACTTCAACTCTATTTCTTGTAGAGGCTCAAACCAACCCGATTCTGGAAAGGAGGCCAATTGTTTTTAAAAGAAAACTGATAAGGCTGAAATCTGGACCTTGATTGACCCCAATCTAAGGCCCGCATCCACACCAGCCTGCAGAAAACGTCCCAACTCAAACTCTTCCATACGAGCCTTCTTGTATTCACACCAAGACACATATTTTCTCCAAATACGGTGATAATGTTTAGCCGTTACTTCTTTCCTGGCCTGAATAAGAGTGGGGATGACTTCCTTGGGAATACCCTTTCGGGCTAGGATCCGACGCGCAACAGCCATGCCGTCAAACGTAGCCGCAGTAAGTCTTGATACACACACGGCCCCTGCTGTAGTAGGTCCTCTCGAGGAGGAAGAGGCCGAGGATCTTCTATGAGCAAATCCTGAAGATTTGGATACCAAGCCCTCCTTGGCCAGTCTAGGGCAATGAAGATTGCTCAAACTCTTGTTCTTATTATTATTTTGAGAACTTTTGGAATCAGTGGAAGTGGAGGGAAAACATATACCGACCAAAACACCCACTGGGTCACCAGTACATCCACTGCTATTGCTTGTGGGTCTCTTGACCTGGAACAATATCTCTGAAGTTTCTTGTTTAGACGAGATGCCATCATGTCTACTTGAGGAACTCCCCAAAGACTTGTCACCTCTGCGAAGACTTCTTGGTGGAGGACCCACTCTCCTGGATGGAGATCGTGTCTGCTGAGGAAGTCTTCTTCCCAGTTGTCCACTCCCAGAATTAAAATTTCTGACAGAGCTCTAACATGTCTTTCTGCCCAGAGGAGAATCCTTGTCACCTCTGCCATTGCCGCTCTGCTTTTCGTTCCGCCTTGCCTGTTTATGTACGCGACTGCTGTTACATTGTCCGACTGGATCTACACGGTATCTTGAAGATGTACCGCTTGTAGAAGGCCGTTGTAAATGGCTCTCAATTCCAGAACGTTTATGTGAAGGCAGGCTTCCTGACTTGACCATTTTCCTTGGAAGCTTTCCCCCTGTGTGACAGCTCTCCAGCCTCTGAGACTTGCCTCTGTGGTTATTAGGACCCAGTCGTGAATCCCAAACCTGCGTCCCTCTAGTAGGTGAGAACTGTGTAGCCACCACAGGAGCAAAATCCTGGCTTTGGGGGACATGATTATTTTCCGGTGTATGTGTAGGTGGGATCCGGACCACTTGTCCAACAGGTCCCACTGGAATACTCTGGCATGAATTCGGCCAAACTGTATGGCCTCATAGGCCGCTACCATTTTCCCCAACAACCGAATGCATTGATGACACGCTTGTTGGTTTCAATATTAGTTTGACCATTTTCTGGATTTCCAGAGCCTTTTCCACTGGAAGAAAAACTCTCCGTACTTCTGTGTCCAGAATCATCCCTAAAAAGGACAATCTTGTCGTTGGTTCCAACTGCGACTTTGTAAAATTCATGATCCAACCGTGTTGTTGGAGTATTGACAGGGATAGTGCGATGTTCTGCACCAAATGTTCCCTGGATCTCGCTTTTATCAGGAGATCATCCAGATAAGGAATTATATTGACTCCTTTTTAACAAAGGAGGACCGTCATCTCCGCCATCACCTTGGTGAATACCCTCGGTGCCGTGGAGAGTTCGAACGGCAACGTCTGAAACTGGTAATGGCAATCCTGTACTGCGAATCTCAGATAAGCTTGGTGAGGAGGATGAATGGGAACATGCAAGTAAGCATCTTTTATGTCTACTGACACCATGTAGTCCCCCTCCTCCAGATTGGAAATCACTGCCCTCAGTGATTCCGTTTTGAACTTGAATCGTTTCAAGTAGAGATTCAGATTTTTCAGGTTTAGGATCGGTCTGACCGAGCCGTCCGGCTTCGGAACTACAAATAGCTTGAATAAAACCACTCCACTTGTTGTGACAAAGGTACCAGGACTATGACCTGATCCTGGCATAATTTTTGGATTGCCGCTGTTACTGCCTCTCTTCCCGGAAGAGAAGCTGGCAAGGTCGATTTGAAAAATCGGCATGGGGGGACATCTTGAAACTCTAGTTTGTACCCATGGGACACTATTTGTAAGACCCATTGGTCCAGGCCAGACTGAATCCAGATTTGGTTGAAAAGTATCAGACGTGCTCCCACCCGAGCGGACTCCCGCAAGGGAGCCCCAGCGTTATGCTGCAGATTTGGCAGAAGCAGGGGTGGCTTCTGCTCCTGCGATCCGGGAGACGCTGCGGATATCTTTCCTTTTCCCCTTCCCCTACCTGCAAAAAAAGGGGAGACCTTTGGCCTTTTTGTATTTGTTGGGCCGAAAGGACTGTATGTGAGAGTGATGTGTAATTTTTGCCAGACTAGGAGCATAAGGCAAGAATGTCGACTTACCTGCGGTAGCCGCCGAGACTAACGCATCCAGCCCATCACCAAACAAGACCTCACCTTTATACAGGAGAGCCTCCATATTTCTTTTGGAATCTGCATCTGCATTCCACTGGCGAATCCACAACGCCCTCCGAGCCGATACTGCCATGGTAGCAGTTCTTGATCCCAAGAAACCAATATATTTCATGGATTCTAGTACGTACGCAGCAGCGTCTTTGATATGTTAGGAGTATCTCGTCTCCATCTATTGTGTCAATGTCTAATGACAAGTTTTCTGACCACTTTTCAATAGCACTACTCACCCAATCACAGACAAAGGTAGGCCTGAGTAGTGTCCCATTGGCCACATCAATAGATCACCTCACTCACTTGCGGTCTGTCAGCTCCTTAAGCGAAGCCATTCCAGGCGCAGGGAGAAACACCTTTTCTCTTTTATGACAGGGCCCTGTCTAAAATGCGGGGTGACTCCCACCTTTTTTGGAAAAAGGTAAGCTGCCTGAATTCCTTTTGGGAAACTGAAATTTCTTTTCAGGTTAAATCAGACCTGAGGTGGAGGGAAAATTACATTACTTCTTTACTAAAGTAAACCCTCTCCTAGTGGTAAAAGAGGGGGCTTCGTAACTTCTAACACCTCCTTTATAGCTAAAACATGTTTTGAATGCTTTTTTTTGCTAACTTAGGACCTATTCCCCTGGAATCATTAGTGTCGACACAGGAATCAGAGTCCGTGGCCAAAATTTACTAAGAATTCGAGTTTGTCCGATTTGTGTTTTTTTTTCTGAGTCCCAATCCGGGAATTCACTAAGCACCAATCTCGGCAGTGTTTGGACTATTCGTAATGGTTTGATTATCAAAGTTCAGAAATACGAATGAATAGACCATCGGTCAAACACGGCTGTTATTTCATACAATACGGGCATTCACTATTCATTCGTATTTGGGTGTTAGTCTCTGAGTGCTCAAGAGCGGGTCTGTTTTTTTTCGATTCGTTAAAAAAAGCAGCAAAAAATAGACCTGCTTTTTCCAGTCGAGTTTGGGTAACCATGCACGGATCAGTGAGATCTGTGCATGGTTATCTATGGGAAAGGGTCTGTTTAGTGTTAAAACAGAAAAAAAAATTGCGTGGGGTCCCCCCTCCTAAGCATAACCAGCCTCGGGCTCTTTGAGCCGGTCCTGGTGGTCAAAATATGGAGAAAAAAATGACAGGGGTTCCCCCATATTTCATCAACCAGCACCGGGCTCTGCGCCTGGTCCTGGTTCCAAAAATACGGGGGACAAAAAGCGTAGGGGTCCCCCATATTTTTGAAACCAGCACCGGGCTCCACTAGCGAGGTACATAATGCCACAGCCGGGGGACACTTTTATACTGGTCCTGCGGCCCTGGCATTACATATCCAACTAGTCACCCCTGGCCAGGGTACCCTGGAGGAGTGGGAACCCCTTAAATCAAGGGGTCCCCCCATCCAGCCACCCAAGGGACAGGGGTGAAGCCCGAGGCTGTCCCCCCATCCAAGGGCGGCGGATGGGGGGCTGATTGCCATGTGTAAAAAATGTGAATATTGTTTTTAGTTTTTAGTAGCAGTACTACAAGTCCCAGCAAGCCTCCCCCGCAAGCTGGTACTTGGAGAACCACAAGTACCAGCATGCGGTTGAAAACCTGGCCCGCTGGTACCTGTAGTACTACTACTAAAAAAATACCCCCAAAAAAACAGGACACACACACCGTGAAAGTATAAGTTTATTACATACATGCACACCTCCATACATACATACTTACCTATGTTCCCACGAGGCTCGGTCCTCTTCTCCATGTAGAATCCTTGGGGGACCTGTGAAAAAAATTATACTCACATAATCGAGTGTAGATTGTGTCCAAAGTATAATCCACGTACTTGGCAAAACAAAAAACGGAAACCCGACCACGCACTGAAAGGGGTCCCATGTTTACACATGGGACCCCTTTCTCCGACTGCCAGGACCCCCCCTGACTCCTGCCAAAGAGGGTCCCTTCAGCCAATCAGGGAGCGCCACGTCGTGGCACTCTCCTGATTGGCTGTGTGCTCCTGTAGTGTCTGTGAGGCAGCACACGGCACAGATACAATGTAGCGCCTATGCGCTCCATTGTAGCCAATGGTGGGAACTTTGTGGTCAGCGATGAGGTTACTTTCGGTCAACCGCTGAGGGGTGACTAGTTGGGTATGTAATGCCAGGGCCGCCGGCTGTGGCATTATGCACCTGGCTAGTGGAGCCCGGTGCTGGTTTCAAAAATACGGGGGACCCCTACGCTTTTTGTCCCCCGTATTTTTGGAACCAGGACCAGGCGCAGAGCCCGGTGCTGGTTAATGAAATATGGGGGAACCCCTGTAATTTTTTTCTCCTTATTTTGTAAACCAGGACCGGCTCAAAGAGCCCGAGGCTGGTTGTGCTTAGGAGGGGGGACCCCACGCAATTTTTTTCGGATTTTTTACTACTTAAAACACCTTTTTAAGGTACACAATGAAGCCCTGCACGGATCTCACAGATCCGGCCGGGATTCCTTGTGTTTTGTCAGGCAGTGTTTTACTCATCACTCCCGTAAAACACTGCCTAACATTACGAATCACATCGACATCGGAAAATACGAATTGGGAAAAGTCGGCAGCTTAGTGAATGATCGTATCAGGATTCAAAAAGTTGCAGTAAAATGCACCCGATACCATTCGAGTTCAAACACCCTTCAAAATGGCAAAAACACGAATCTTGTAAATATACCCCCGTGTTGGTATCAGTTTGTACTACTTGTGAAATTTGTATGTGACCCAGAAAGGTCCCTGTGGATGAAAGGCAGAACTATTAAAAATCACATCTTCAACAGATTATTTTCATTTTCTGTATGAGATTCAGTCCAACCTCTTACTGATATGATTAACACTATTCATGTAACCTTTCACTCAGTCAGGCTCTTGATGTCATATTACACCTCTATGTCCCTAACATGTCTCCACAGAGTTCCCTGCCACAGACATGTCACACACGTGCACAACCACACCAGACACTACGGGACTTATAGGGGACAGACCCACAGTAAAATCTTAAAAACTGGAGAGAAAGAAAGCTCTTGTGTGGGCGCACTCTTGAAAAAAGAAAGAAGAGAAAATTCTTCAGATATAAGTTGAAGAGATATTTAAAACATATGTTTATTTAGCAATTAATTAAAAAATTAATAGTATCCCACTGTGATCAAAAGAACAAGGTTTTTTATTTTTTATTGTTGGTTATACCAAATGAGAAAAGATATGTGAAAAGAAATGGAATGTTCTGGTCTGAATAATCACACGAGACGGATTAGAAAGGTTGCAGACACCTGATAGTCTGACAACCGCTTCTCCTGACCAGCACAGAAATTCTGTGTTAATAAGACCAAACAGGGAGATCCAATTCTATGTCTTTGAAAGACCACTGAAGGGGTCAATACTGGACAAATTACTGGTCACCTGTTGTACCTATAGCACAAATTTGTCAACATATCTTACACATTCCTGAAAGTTTTTTAATAGTCAACGTGAAATTGGAAAGAAAAGAAGGGAGAAGCAATAGAAAAGGAAACAAAAATGGGTATGAAGATGGGAAAAAAAAGGGAAGGAGTGAATAATGGTGATACTGCTGTTGGTGTCCACCCTTCAAATGAAGGGGAATAGTGTCCTTCTCTACAACACCAGGTATTCCCAGGAAGTCTCCTCTCAGGTACTGACCTGGCCCAACGCTGTTTGGCTTCCAAGATCGGACGAGATCGGGCATTAACAGCGTGGTATGATTGTAGAGAGGCTATCTACCAATGAGAGTGCACCTATGTAAGAGAGGTGAGAAAGAAAATTGATAGGAAAGGATACGGTCTGATTAGTATGTGGATCTGCTTTCCACGTTAGGCAAGGTGATTTATTTACCACATCGTATCGTGATACACCCTGGATCGTGGATGAGAGTCCACTGAAAGGGGATGGGCCAGTGAGAATGGGAAAAAAACAAAGAAAAAAGGAAGAAAAGGGAAAAAGAAAGGGAAGAGGAAAAAAGGATGTGAAGTACTGGAGAAATATGATGTATGCCAGTCAAATTATGTTGATGGACATAAGATGGTTATCCCAAAAAGAGGGAACAGATATTTCTATATATGGCAAAGATTACATAACATCTGAAAAAACGTCAGGTAAATTTGTGAATTAAAAAATGATGATACCAGATATGTTGTGTGCATAGGCACCTATGAGTACAGTGATGCAAATTCACTGTTGGTATAAGAACAGTGCGATACACTGTTCAGGAGAAATCTGGTAACAGAAATGTGCAACAGGTTAATTGCCCTATATATATGCAGGATGATAAATTGTAATATAGGTGGGAAATCCCACAGATTATGATTACTGGTATCTCTTATGCATAGTTACACATGTCACCATAAGGATTGGGATATTAAACTTGATACTCATAGTGTAATGGTGTCAGATTCCGGGAGCCTGTGGTAACCAGTAGTCCTCCATGGAAGAATCTCCTGCTGGGATCCGTAGAAAACGCGTTTCGCCCGTTGGGCTTGTTCACTTCCGGGATCTCACATTTCCTATCTTAGTGTGGGGTTTAAAAGCCCTGTTAATTGAAGTAGCAGCCAATAACAATATTGCTTCCTGATTGAGGGCGGGGGTGACACGTATGTCTATGCCGGCTGGGGAGGCGTATTGCCAGCGCTTCCCAGCTGACGTCAGCGGCACGTGATCGGACCGAGGTCACACGGGAAAAGGCGCTAGTAAGCATGCGCAATAAGAAAATCCCTGTCGCCATAGTAACCCGATGCATGAAGCGGCGCCATGTTGTAAAAGGGTATTCCAGTAGTTTATGTAGAGGTCTCCCTGTCGCCATGGTAACTATGGAGCGAAGGGCGGTATCCCGTTAAGAGATAGTATTCAGGGATTGTTATGCATAAAAGTTATAGTAATAAGTTTGGTATGTGTAATGTGACATAAGGAATCGGGTGTGGGTGTTGGTGCTCACTGTAGTGTCAAACCGAGGTTATAAGTCAGTATTACAGCTCATATGGCAGAGACTATGAGAAAGAGAACAATATATTAATATATTAAGTGAACAGATCTGGGCATGGGAGTGAGATAACATGAAAATATGGCCCTTTAGGATTCACCTGGAATAATGTGAGGATATATGAAAAATAGAAAATAAAAATTAAAAATGATAAATAAAAATAGCCAGTGTGTCATACAATATGAAATTAAGCGGTGTATAATACATGAAATAATAAAATCATATAAATTGTAGGAAAGCTAAATTTACTAGTGGTGGTGATGTTGGGAATGTTATGAAAATTAGTGTGCTACCAGTGGGAGCGTGTGAGAGACGTACCCCACGAATGAGATGGAGGATATAGATGGTGTGGGGGAAGGGGGGTGGAATGCAGTGGAATGGGGTGAGGGGGGGCGGGCAGTAAGTGAATTTGCTGATGGGGTGGGGGGTGACAGAGACAGGTGTGTGGGACATGATGTGCATTGGGACCTGGAGGATGGGTATAAACTGGGAGATAGGATCTGCAGTGGATGGAGTGCCCCCCTAAAAGGGGAGGCCTGAAGTGTGGTGCAAAGTGATATCACTGTGGTGGGGAAAATTATAAGTGGAGACATTGCTGGGTGATGTGGAAAATGCTCTGTGACTACTGTATCAAAGTGGTATATGAGGGAGGCAAATGTGAAAACACGAAGTTAGTGGGTGTGGGGGGACCACCTGCGTGGGAGAATGTGGGTGAATGGTATGGGGTAGAAGGTGTGAGAGAGGGTTTTTTTTGTTGGAACTAGGGAGTAGCAATGAAATTGTAGGTTGGTTAAAGGTGAACGTGCTTGATAAGGGGCAAAGCTTGGAGAGAGTGGAAGGGGATGCGATGAATGGGATGATGGGTATTGGTAAAATAACAGTTGTGAAGGATCTACGGGGTTTGCGTAGGCCCTCTACATTGTCATAGGTGGGTGAAGTAAGGAAAAGACGAATGGATCCATTTGAGATCCATGGGCATAGTTACAGGTGTTTATAGAAAAGCACCATAATTGATATTTTCATTCAGCTCATCGGGTCTTAGAGTACCAAGGCGAAAGATCCATTCGCTCTCTTTTTTGTACAATTCTTTGGTCATGTCGCCTCCTCGTATGCCCAAGTGAATATGATCTAAGTCAAATACTTTGAGATCCTTCATCAGACCTTTGTGTTGAAAGTGAAAATGTCTGGCAACCGTAGTGAGTTGTCTCATACGTGCCAGATCTTTGGATGCATTTCGAATATTCCCCAGATGTTCTAAGACCCTCTCTTTTAGTTTTCGTGAGGTCATACCAACATATTTCATATTACAACTGCAAGTAATGCAGTAAATTACCGCTTGAGTATTGCAGTTGAAAAAGTGTGATATTGTGGTTGATTGCCCATACTTGTCTGTGACCACATTGGTTTGAAGTATGTGTGTACATGCCTTACATTGGCCGCACGGAAAAGAACCTGTTGTGGCCGGCTTCTTACGTGCTGTGGTCAGCAGGTGGCTCCGAACTAATCGATCTTTGATATTTTTTGATCTACGCCAGCTCATTTGTACCGAAGGGCCCACAGCAGAGGATAGATCCGGATCCAGTTGGAGTATGGGGAGATGTTTAGTTATAGCATCTTTAAGCATTCTCCACTCCGGGCAGAAAGTTCCTATAAATCTAACTGGATCCGTGTCTTCTGAGGTTGTCTTGTTGGTCCTGAAAATAAGTTGATCTCTCTTAACAGATATGGTGGATTGATAGGCTCGTTTCAATGATCGTTTGCTGTATCCTCGGGCAAGGAGGCGATTGGTGAGATCCCAGCTCTTGATTTGAAAAATATGATCCTCCGAACAGTTACGTCAGAGTCTAAGATATTCTCCTTTGGGTATATTCTAAATGGTCGGTGGGAAATGAGAACTAGTTTGAAAAAGGAGACTGTTGGTTGCAGTCTCCTTCCGGTATAGCTCTGTTTCTAAATAACCCGTGTGAGATCTATAAATATTCAAATTGAGACAGGGAACCTGCTTTGAGCTGATGGTATGAGTCAACCTGATGTTCAATTTGTTGGTATTCAATAATCCAATGAATTCCATTAGAAGTTCCCTTTCTCCATTCCAGATAATAAACACGTCAATATACCTCAGCCATAAGTCCACATGCATGGTATATTTCTCATTTGTTGAGTTGAAGACATGGAAGTGCTCCCACCACCCCAAAAACAGGTTGGCAAACGTTGGGGCGCATGCTGCGCCCATTACTGTTCCCCTTATTTGCAGAAAGAATTGATCCTGGAACATGAAGTAGTTTTTAGACAGGACAAAATCAAGTAACGTCAGAAGAAAATCCGAGAAATCATTGGCTCCTCCTTGATCTAAGTAGTGCTTGACAGCTGTAATTCCTTGGTGGTGATTGATACTTGTGTAGAGGGCTTCTACATCTAGGGTTACCAATAGAAGATTGTCTTCACAGTGTACATTGTGGATCTTGCGCAGTAAATCTGCTGTGTCCTGCAGATAAGAAGGTAAGGCAAGGACATAGTCACGAAGGTGAAGATCGAGGAACCGACCCGGTTGTTCCAAAAGGCCCCCGTTACCAGACATAATTGGTCTTCCAGGCGGTGTAGAGGCATCCTTATGTATCTTTGGAAGTAAGTAAAAGGTTGGTGTTCTCGGATTCTGTGTTGTTAGATATTTTTGTTCGGATCTGGAAATCGTGCCCTGTGTTATTGCCCGTTGTATTATGGAGTTATAGGCAGTCAAAAATCTTGTGGTAGGATCATTAAGAAGTTTTTTATAGCAGGAGGTGTTGTGGAGTTGGCGATGAGCCTCAGCAATATACATTTCTCGTGGCCAAATTACGATGTTGCCATCTTTATCAGATGGTTTAAAAATTACGTCATGCCAGGTTTCCAGTTCTTGTAATGCTTTGCATTCTTTAAATTTTAGATTCTTGGGAAAATGGTAGAGGCCTTGTCTAGTTTGGGCCTCTTGGCGTACCTCTTTTCTCAAGTTACAGAAGAACTTGCAGAAGAGGACTCGGCTTTCATGGGACGTTACCACATTAGAAAATTATATCAAACATAAGATCGTGCCTCGTGGCTTCAGACCCAAGGTATTTCCCTCCTTTCCCCTTGCGAGTGATAACTTGAAGAGCGAATGGGAAGCGGCCCTACTCAAGTGCTCACATGAATTACTTCATCTTTTGGTGAAACACGATACTCTGTTACTTGACCAAGTCGAGAAAGAGATAGAGGAAATCGGTAAGACTCTAGAAACTTGGGAAAAGGATTTAACCTTTCAGGCAGCTTTCGAAAAATATAAGAAGGAAATCGATCTGTATGAACAGACTATAGTGGATCGTAAACGGACCAAATTCATTTGCGATAAACAAGATTTCGCGAGAGGTGATATCTTTAGGTGGAATCCGACACCCCTGAGTCGGAACCGAAAACCAAAAGAAGATCCCACCTTCTCAGAATTCGAATCTTCTACTAGTGGAGATTCGGCAAGCGAAACCTTTGAGAATCAAGAGGAAACTGATAACTTCCATCCTCGTTTTTTAGGCCCAAGTCAGAGATCAAGAGGCCGCGTCAAAACACGAGGAAAACAAGGAGAGGGGGAAAGAAGACACGACGGTCGAAACTCAGACTGGGATATATCAAGGACAGCACGATATCCGGCCCGGCAGAGAAAGCAAGTAAGATAGACCCCAATAACTCGAGTCTACTGCAAGTCATCAATTTATCCACCAGGTCCCTCTCTCCGGACCACATGGCAGTACTTAGCAAAGGACTTTCTTTCTCCCCATCAAGACCCTTTAACCGATTCTCCTGGGAGAAAGATTTGAGATTGTTTGGTAGGAAGCTTCTCCTAAAAAAATTCTTCTCCAAACAACAAGGGAGACAATTGGAGGACAATAGCGATTCGGATCTCTCCACCAACGATCTTAACGCTATCCAAGAATTGGAAGAACTACAAGCAGAATCGAGTATGGATGTACCAACCACCCACAGGCCCCAATGCAGACCCAAATCGACTTTTTTTCCTCCTGATAATAACAACCCGGAGATCAGGGTTTTTCTTAATCGAGTTTCCAAGGAATTCGATGATATTTATGCCCAAACTAGACAGGGCCTCTACCATTTTCCCAAGAATCTAAAATTTAAAGAACGCAAAGCATTACAAGAACTGGAAACCTGGCATGACGTAATTTTCAAACCATCTGATAAAGGTGGCAACATCGTAATTTGGCCACGAGAAATGTATATTGCTGAGGCTCATCGCCAACTCCACAACACCTCCTGCTATAAAAAAACTTCTTAATGATCCTACCACAAGATTTTTGACTGCCTATAACTCCATAATACAACGGGCAATAACACAGGGCACGATTTCCAGATCCGAACAAAAATATCTAACAACACAGAATCCGAGAACACCAACCTTTTACTTACTTCCGAAGATACATAAGGATGCCTCTACACCGCCTGGAAGACCAATTATGTCTGGTAACGGGGGCCTTTTGGAACAACCGAGTCGGTTCCTCGATCTTCACCTTCGTGACTATGTCCTTGCCTTACCTTCTTATCTGCAGGACACAGCAGATTTACTGCGCAAGATCCACAATGTACACTGTGAAGACAATCTTCTATTGGTAACCCTAGATGTAGAAGCCCTCTACACAAGTATCAATCACCACCAAGGAATTACAGCTGTCAAGCACTACTTAGATCAAGGAGGAGCCAATGATTTCTCGGATTTTCTTCTGACGTTACTTGATTTTGTCCTGTCTAAAAACTACTTCGTGTTCCAGGATCAATTCTTTCTGCAAATAAGGGGAACAGCAATGGGCGCAGCATGCGCGCCAACGTATGCCAACCTGTTTTTGGGGTGGTGGGAGCACTTCCATGTCTTCAACTCAACAAATGAGAAATATACCATGCATGTGGACTTATGGCTGAGGTATATTGACGACGTGTTTATTATCTGGAATGGAGAAAGGGAACTTCTAATGGAATTCATTGGATTATTGAATACCAACAAATTGAACATCAGGTTGACTCATACCATCAGCTCAAAGCAGGTTCCCTGTCTCAATTTGAATATTTATAGATCTCACACGGGTTATTTAGAAACAGAGCTATACCGGAAGGAGACTGCAACCAACAGTCTCCTTTTTATTTATTTATTATTTATTTATTTATTAGCAGTTTCTTATATAGCGCAGCATATTCCGTTGCGCTTTACAATTAGAACAACAATTATAGAACAAAACTGGGCAAAGACAGACAGACAGACAGACAGACAGAGGTAGGAAGGCCCTGCTCGCAAGCTTACAATCTATAGGGAAATAGGCATTGATACACAAGGATAGATGCTACCTGTCACATAATGGTTCCCCAGGTTGCTAGGTTCTTATATGATATGATCACCCAGCAATGTTGGAAGACAAAATGTGAGTTTATGTGGACTGTACAGAGGGGATGTAACTTGATAGGGAAGCTGTGAAGGTTATGTGTGTGGGTCTGAAATTTGGTAGGCTTGTCTGAAGAGATGAGTTTTCAGAGAACGTTTAAAGGTTTGGAGACTAGAGGAGAGTCTTATTGTGCGTGGGAGTGCATTCCACAGAGTGGGTGAAGCCCGGGTAAAGTCCTGTAATTTTGAGTGGGAACAGGTAATACATGTGGATGAGAGACGCAGATCTTGTGCAGAGCGGAGAGGTCTGGTAGGGAGATATTTTGAGATGAGTGAGGAGATGTATGATGGTGCAGTTTGGTTAATAGCCTTGTATGTAAGTAAAAGTATTTTATATTTGACACGGTAGAATACCGGTAACCAATGGAGGGACTGACAGAGCGGATCAGCAGATGAAGAACGTCTGGCGAGGAAGATTAGCCTCGCAGCTGCATTTAAAATGGATTGAAGTGGTGATAGCCTATGTTTGGGAAGACCAGTAAGGAAACTATTACAATAATCAATGCGGGAGATGATGAGTGCATGGATTAGAGTTTTTGCAGTGTCTTGTGTAAGATAAGGGCGTATTTTGGATATGTTTTTAAGGTGCATGTAACATGATTTAGAGACAGATTGAATGTGTGGAACAAAGGACAGTTCAGAGTCAAGGGTGACACCTAGGCAACGAGCTTGTGGGGTGGGGTGGATAGTTGCATTGTCAACAGTTATAGAGATATCAGGTTGGTAACTACTCTTAGCTGGTGGGAAAATAATTAATTCGGTTTTGGAAATGTTGAGTTTGAGGTGGCGAGATGACATCCAAGATGAAATGGCAGACAGGCATCCAGTGACACGAGCCAATACTGGTGGTGACAAATCTGGGGAGGATAGGTAGATTTGAGTATCATCAGCATACAAATGATACTGAAATCCAAAGGAGCTGATTAGTTTACCAAGAGAGGAGGTATAGATTGAGAAAAGCAGAGGACCTAAGACTGAGCCTTGCGGTACTCCAACTGATAGAGGTAGAGAAGAGGAGGTAGAATCAGAGAAGTGAACACTGAAAGAGCGATTAGATAGGTAGGATGAGAACCAAGAAAGGGCTGTGTCCTGAAGACCTAGGGATTGTAGTGTTTGTATGAGAAGAGAGTGGTCAACAGTGTCAAAAGCAGCAGAGAGATCTAGAAGAATAAGTAGTGTGTAATGGCCTTTTGATCTAGCAGTGACTAGATCATTCACTACTTTGGTCAGTGCCGTCTCTGTGGAGTGTTGGGCACGAAAGCCTGACTGAAGTGGATCCAATAAGTTGTGCGAGTTAAGAAAGTGTGTAAGGCGAGTGTAGGCAAGCCTCTCAAGTAGCTTGGAGGGACTGGGTAGCTGAGAAATGGGACGGTAGTTAGAGAGTGTGTTTGGGTCAGAGTTGTGTTTTTTTAGAATGGGAGTAATGACTGCATGTTTAAACAGAGAGGGAAAGATACCAGTAGAGAGAGAGAGATTACAGATTTTAGTTAAGGTTGGGATAAGCACAGGAGACAAAGTTTTACTGACCTGTGAGGGTATAGGATCAAGAGGAGAGGTAGTGGAGTAGGAGGATGAAAAGAGTGTTGATACTTCATCTTCACTTTTGGGATCAAATGAAGAGAAAGTGCCAGAGGGTTCATGTAGGGAATTGAGCAGGTCACTGGCTGAGTTAGAGCATACCATTTCATCTCGGATTTTATCAATCTTATCCTTGAAGTAGGAAGCAAGTTCTTGTGCACGGATAGTAGCTAGTGGGGGAGGTGAGGGAGGGTAAAGAAGTGATTTAAATGTATTAAAAAGTCGCTTGGGGTTGTTGGCATGATAAGAGATGAGAGATTGGAAATATGTTTGTTTTTCAAACTAGTTCTCATTTCCCGCCGACCATTGAGAATATACCCAAAGGAGAATATCTTAGACTCCGACATAACTGTTCGGAGGATCATATTTTTCAAATCAAGAGCTGGGATCTCACCAATCGCCTCCTTGCCCGAGGATACAGCAAACGATCATTAAAACGAGCCTATCAATCCACCATATCTGTTAAGAGAGATCAACTTATTTTCAGGACCAACAAGACAACCTCAGAAGACACGGATCCAGTTAGATTTATAGGAACTTTCTGCCCGGAGTGGAGAATGCTTAAAGATGCTATAACTAAACATCTCCCCATACTCCAACTGGATCCGGATCTATCCTCTGCTGTGGGCCCTTCGGTACAAATGAGCTGGCGTAGATCAAAAAATATCAAAGATCGATTAGTTCGGAGCCACCTGCTGACCACAGCACGTAAGAAGCCGGCCACAACAGGTTCTTTTCTGTGCGGCCAATGTAAGGCATGTACACACATACTTCAAACCAATGTGGTCACAGACAAGTATGGGCAATCAACCACAATATCACACTTTTTCAACTGCAATACTCAAGCGGTAATTTACTGCATTACTTGCAGTTGTAATATGAAATATGTTGGTATGACCTCACGAAAACTAAAAGAGAGGGTCTTAGAACATCTGGGGAATATTCGAAATGCATCCAAAAATCTGGCACGTATGAGACAACTCACTACGGATGCCAGACATTTTCACTTTCAACACAAAGGTCTGATGAAGGATCTCAAAGTCTTTGGCTTAGATCGTATTCACTTGGGCATACGAGGAGGCGACATGACCAAAGAATTGTACAAAAAAGAGAGCGAATGGATCTTTCGCCTTGGTACTCTAAGACCCGATGGGCTGAATGAAAATATCAATTATGGTGCTTTTCTATAAACACCTGTAACTATGCCCATGGATCTCAAATGGATCCATTCGTCTTTTCCTTACTTCACCCACCTCTGACAATGTAGAGGGCCTACGCCAACCCCGTAGATCCTTCACAACTGTTATTTTACCAATACCCATCATCCCATTAACCGCATCCCCTTCCACTCTCTCCAAGCTTTGCCCCTTATCAAGCACGTTCACCTTTAACCAACCTACAATTTCATTGCTACTCCCTAGTTCCAACAAAAAAAATCCCTCTCTCACACCTTCTACCCCATACCATTCACCCACTTTCTCCTACACAGGTGGTCCCCCCACACCCACTAACTTCGTGTTTTCACATTTGCCTCCCTCATATACCACTTTGATACAGTAGTCACAGAGCATTTTCCACATCACCCAGCAATGTCTCCACTTATAATTTTCCCCACCACAGTGATATCACTTTGCACCACACTTCAGGCCTCCCCTTTTAGGGGGGCACTCCATCCACTGCAGATCCTATCTCCCAGTTTATACCCATAATCCAGGTCCCAATGCACATCATGTCCCACACACCTGTCTCTGTCACCCCCCACCCCATCAGCAAATTCACTAATACCACTTTTACACTCGCACTCCCGGGTCACTCCCGGGATGCTTCCCGGGATGCGTCCCGGGATGCCTTCCCGGGACTGACCCCTTTCACACTGCACTAAGACCTGGGATCGACCCGGGACAGCCCCATTTACACTGATCCCGGGATATCCCTGCAAATGCACATGTGTGTCATTAGAAATGGCCTTTTCTGGCTCACATTGATGAGGTCACACTAGTCAACAAAGGGAGGGGTGGTGCCTGCTCACACCATTGCTGCAGTCATGGCCGACGGAGTACCAGTGTGTATGCCTGAGCTCATGATTCTTTCTGCTTTGCAGATGTTTCATACAGCCACTGACAGCATGATGCAGCTTATCACACTGTGCAGTATACTGCACATATATTTTATGAGGAGGAGGAGGGCGCAATTTATGCTGGATAGGGCTGCTAGTCGCCGCCAATATTTGCGCAGGAGGAGAGCCTTCATATCATCCAGGATGAGTATCATACTGAGCGTGAGTATGGGCCCTAACCGCTCATTTTGGTCCAGAGATCGCCGGCACGGAGAAGCCTTTATGAGGACCGTGGAAGCTTACCAGGATGAGGAGTGGATGGCTAACTTCCGTGTGTCTCGTGCAACCTTTAACTACATCCTGGAATTACTTACCCCAGCACTTGACATGCAGACCACCAGGCTTAGGAGACCCATCGAGGCACGCAGGAGATTAGCTATTGCATTGTGGTGGTATGCTACCCCAGGAGAGTACCGCTCAGTCTCATGCTTGTTCGGTGTTGCAATCTCCACCTGCTGTGTCATAGTCCACCAGGTGACTAAAGCAATTGTATCTACCTTATACAAGCGCTTCATATCTCTACCACAAGGACAGCGCTTACAGGATACCATCATTGGATTTGTGAAGCGAGGCTATCCGCAGTGTGGAGGAGCGATTGATGGGACACACATCCCCATTATTGCCCCACGTGACAACCATGCTGACTATTTTAATAGGAAGGGCTGGCACTCCATCATATTACTAGAGATGAGCGGGTTCGGTTTCTTTGAATCCGAACCCGCACGAACTTCACTTTTTTTTCCACGGGTCCGAGCGACTCGGATCTTCCCGCCTTGCTCGGTTAACCCGAGCGCGCCCGAACGTCATCATGACGCTGTCGGATTCTCGCGAGGCTCGGATTCTATCGCGAGACTCGGATTCTATATAAGGAGCCGCGCGTCGCCGCCATTTTCACTCGTGCATTGAGATTGATAGGGAGAGGACGTGTCTGGCGTCCTCTCCATTAGAATAGAGATAGATAGATTAGATAGAGAGAGATTGTGCAGAGTCGCAGACAGAGTTAGTTTACCACAGTCAGTGACCAGTGCAGTTGCTAGTTAACTTTTATTTAATATAATATATCCGTTCACTTCTCTCTGCTATATCCGTTCTCTGCCTGAAAAAAAAAACGATACACAGCACAGTCAGTCACACAGTGTGACTCAGTCTGTGTGCACTCAGCTCAGCCCAGTGTGCTGCACAGTCATCAATGTATAAATTAAAAGCTTATAATTAATTGTGGGGGAGACTGGGGAGCACTGCAGGTTGTTAGCAGGAGCCAGGAGTACAATTATATTAATTAACAGTGCACACTTTTGCTGCAGGAGTGGTGACCAGTGCCTGACCACCAGTATAGTATTGTTGTATACTACTAATATCTCTTTAAATATCAACCAGTCTATATTAGCAGCAGACACAGTACAGTGCGGTAGTTCACGGCTGTGGCTACCTCTGTGTCGGCACACGGCAGGCAGTCCGTCCGACCAGAATTGTATTATTTATTATTATATACCTACCACCTAACTGTGGTTTTTTTTTCATTCTTTATACCGTCATAGTGTCATCCTAATTGTTACGAGTATACTACTATCTCTTTATCAACCAGTGTACAGTGCGGTAGTTCACGGCTGTGGCTACCTCTGTGTCGGCACACGGCAGGCAGTCCGTCCGACCAGAATTGTATTATTTATTATTATATACCTACCACCTAACCGTGGTTTTTTTTTCATTCTTTATACCGTCATAGTGTCATCCTAATTGTTACGAGTATACTACTATCTCTTTATCAACCAGTGTACAGTGCGGTAGTTCACGGCTGTGGCTACCTCTGTGTCGGCACACGGCAGGCAGTCCGTCCGACCAGAATTGTATTATTTATTATTATATACCTACCACCTAACCGTGGTTTTTTTTTCATTCTTTATACCGTCATAGTGTCATCCTAATTGTTACGAGTATACTACTATCTCTTTATCAACCAGTGTACAGTGCGGTAGTTCACGGCTGTGGCTACCTCTGTGTCGGCACACGGCAGGCAGTCCGTCCGACCAGAATTGTATTATTTATTATTATATACCTACCACCTAACCGTGGTTTTTTTTTCATTCTTTATACCGTCATAGTGTCATCCTAATTGTTACGAGTATACTACTATCTCTTTATCAACCAGTGTACAGTGCGGTAGTTCACGGCTGTGGCTACCTCTGTGTCGGCACACGGCAGGCAGTCCGTCCGACCAGAATTGTATTATTTATTATTATATACCTACCACCTAACCGTGGTTTTTTTTTCATTCTTTATACCGTCATAGTGTCATCCTAATTGTTACGAGTATACTACTATCTCTTTATCAACCAGTGTACAGTGCGGTAGTTCACGGCTGTGGCTACCTCTGTGTCGGCAGTCGGCAGGCAGTCCGTCCATCCATAATTGTATTATTATTATAATATATACCACCTAACCGTGGTTTTTTTTTCATTCTTTATACCGTCATAGTGTCATACTAGTTGTTACGAGTATACTACTATCTCTTTATCAACCAGTGTACAGTGCGGTAGTTCACGGCTGTGGCTACCTCTGTGTCGGCAGTCGGCAGGCAGTCCGTCCATCCATAATTGTATTATTATTATAATATATACCACCTAACTGTGTTTTTTTTTGCATTCTTTATACCGTCGTCATAGTGTCATACTAGTTGTTACGAGTATACTACTATCTCTTTATCAACCAGTGTACAGTGCGGTAGTTCACGGCTGTGGCTACCTCTGTGTCGGCAGTCGGCAGGCAGTCCGTCCATCCATAATTGTATTATTATTATAATATATACCACCTAACCGTGGTTTTTTTTTCATTCTTTATACCGTCGTCATAGTGTCATACTAGTTGTTACGAGTATACTACTATCTCTTTATCAACCAGTGTACAGTGCGGTAGTTCACGGCTGTGGCTACCTCTGTGTCGGCAGTCGGCAGGCAGTCCGTCCATCCATAATTGTATTATTATTATAATATATACCACCTAACCGTGGTTTTTTTTTCATTCTTTATACCGTCGTCATAGTGTCATACTAGTTGTTACGAGTATACTACTATCTCTTTATCAACCAGTGTACAGTGCGGTAGTTCACGGCTGTGGCTACCTCTGTGTCGGCAGTCGGCAGGCAGTCCGTCCATCCATAATTGTATTATTATTATAATATATACCACCTAACCGTGGTTTTTTTTTCATTCTTTATACCGTCGTCATAGTGTCATACTAGTTGTTACGAGTATACTACTATCTCTTTATCAACCAGTGTACAGTGCGGTAGTTCACGGCTGTGGCTACCTCTGTGTCGGCAGTCGGCAGGCAGTCCGTCCATCCATAATTGTATTATTATTATAATATATACCACCTAACCGTGGTTTTTTTATACCACCTAACCGTGGCAGTCCGTCCATAATTGTATACTAGTATCCAATCCATCCATCTCCATTGTTTACCTGAGGTGCCTTTTAGTTCTGCCTATAAAATATGGAGAACAAAAAAGTTGAGGTTCCAAAATTAGGGAAAGATCAAGATCCACTTCCACCTCGTGCTGAAGCTGCTGCCACTAGTCATGGCCGAGACGATGAAATGCCAGCAACGTCGTCTGCCAAGGCCGATGCCCAATGTCATAGTACAGAGCATGTCAAATCCAAAACACCAAATATCAGAAAAAAAAGGACTCCAAAACCTAAAATAAAATTGTCGGAGGAGAAGCGTAAACTTGCCAATATGCCATTTACCACACGGAGTGGCAAGGAACGGCTGAGGCCCTGGCCTATGTTCATGGCTAGTGGTTCAGCTTCACATGAGGATGGAAGCACTCAGCCTCTCGCTAGAAAACTGAAAAGACTCAAGCTGGCAAAAGCACCGCAAAGAACTGTGCGTTCTTTGAAATCCCAAATCCACAAGGAGAGTCCAATTGTGTCGTTTGCGATGCCTGACCTTCCCAACACTGGACGTGAAGAGCATGCGCCTTCCACTATTTGCATGCCCCCTGCAAGTGCTGGAAGGAGCACCCGCAGTCCAGTTCCTGATAGTCAGATTGAAGATGTCAGTGTTGAAGTACACCAGGATGAGGAGGATATGGGTGTTGCTGGCGCTGGGGAGGAAATTGACCAGGAGGATTCTGATGGTGAGGTGGTTTGTTTAAGTCAGGCACCCGGGGAGACACCTGTTGTCCGTGGGAGGAATATGGCCGTTGACATGCCAGGTGAAAATACCAAAAAAATCAGCTCTTCGGTGTGGAGGTATTTCACCAGAAATGCGGACAACAGGTGTCAAGCCGTGTGTTCCCTTTGTCAAGCTGTAATAAGTAGGGGTAAGGACGTTAACCACCTCGGAACATCCTCCCTTATACGTCACCTGCAGCGCATTCATAATAAGTCAGTGACAAGTTCAAAAACTTTGGGTGACAGCGGAAGCAGTCCACTGACCAGTAAATCCCTTCCTCTTGTAACCAAGCTCACGCAAACCACCCCACCAACTCCCTCAGTGTCAATTTCCTCCTTCCCCAGGAATGCCAATAGTCCTGCAGGCCATGTCACTGGCAAGTCTGACGAGTCCTCTCCTGCCTGGGATTCCTCCGATGCATCCTTGCGTGTAACGCCTACTGCTGCTGGCGCTGCTGTTGTTGCCGCTGGGAGTCGATGGTCATCCCAGAGGGGAAGTCGTAAGCCCACTTGTACTACTTCCAGTAAGCAATTGACTGTTCAACAGTCCTTTGCGAGGAAGATGAAATATCACAGCAGTCATCCTACTGCAAAGCGGATAACTGAGTCCTTGACAACTATGTTGGTGTTAGACGTGCGTCCGGTATCCGCCGTTAGTTCACAGGGAACTAGACAATTTATTGAGGCAGTGTGCCCCCGTTACCAAATACCATCTAGGTTCCACTTCTCTAGGCAGGCGATACCGAGAATGTACACGGACGTCAGAAAAAGACTCACCAGTCTCCTAAAAAATGCAGTTGTACCCAATGTCCACTTAACCACGGACATGTGGACAAGTGGAGCAGGGCAGGGTCAGGACTATATGACTGTGACAGCCCACTGGGTAGATGTATGGACTCCCGCCGCAAGAACAGCAGCGGCGGCACCAGTAGCAGCATCTCGCAAACGCCAACTCTTTCCTAGGCAGGCTACGCTTTGTATCACCGCTTTCCAGAATACGCACACAGCTGAAAACCTCTTACGGCAACTGAGGAAGATCATCGCGGAATGGCTTACCCCAATTGGACTCTCCTGTGGATTTGTGGCATCGGACAACGCCAGCAATATTGTGTGTGCATTAAATATGGGCAAATTCCAGCACGTCCCATGTTTTGCACATACCTTGAATTTGGTGGTGCAGAATTTTTTAAAAAACGACAGGGGCGTGCAAGAGATGCTGTCGGTGGCCAGAAAAATTGCGGGACACTTTCGGCGTACAGGCACCACGTACAGAAGACTGGAGCACCACCAAAAACTACTGAACCTGCCCTGCCATCATCTGAAGCAAGAAGTGGTAACGAGGTGGAATTCAACCCTCTATATGCTTCAGAGGTTGGAGGAGCAGCAAAAGGCCATTCAAGCCTATACAATTGAGCACGATATAGGAGATGGAATGCACCTGTCTCAAGTGCAGTGGAGAATGATTTCAACGTTGTGCAAGGTTCTGATGCCCTTTGAACTTGCCACACGTGAAGTCAGTTCAGACACTGCCAGCCTGAGTCAGGTCATTCCCCTCATCAGGCTTTTGCAGAAGAAGCTGGAGGCATTGAAGAAGGAGCTAACACGGAGCGATTCCGCTAGGCATGTGGGACTTGTGGATGCAGCCCTTAATTCGCTTAACAAGGATTCACGGGTGGTCAATCTGTTGAAATCAGAGCACTACATTTTGGCCACCGTGCTCGATCCTAGATTTAAAGCCTACCTTGGATCTCTCTTTCCGGCAGACACAGGTCTGCTGGGGTTGAAAGACCTGCTGGTGACAAAATTGTCAAGTCAAGCGGAACGCGACCTGTCAACATCTCCTCCTTCACATTCTCCCGCAACTGGGGGTGCGAGAAAAAGGCTCAGAATTCCGAGCCCACCCGCTGGCGGTGATGCAGGGCAGTCTGGAGCGACTGCTGATGCTGACATCTGGTCCGGACTGAAGGACCTGACAACGATTACGGACATGTCGTCTACTGTCACTGCATATGATTCTCTCAACATTGATAGAATGGTGGAGGATTATATGAGTGACCGCATCCAAGTAGGCACGTCACACAGTCCGTACTTATACTGGCAGGAAAAAGAGGCAATTTGGAGGCCCTTGCACAAACTGGCTTTATTCTACCTAAGTTGCCCTCCCACAAGTGTGTACTCCGAAAGAGTGTTTAGTGCCGCCGCTCACCTTGTCAGCAATCGGCGTACGAGGTTACATCCAGAAAATGTGGAGAAGATGATGTTCATTAAAATGAATTATAATCAATTCCTCCGCGGAGACATTGACCAGCAGCAATTGCCTCCACAAAGTACACAGGGAGCTGAGATGGTGGATTCCAGTGGGGACGAATTGATAATCTGTGAGGAGGGGGATGTACACGGTGATATATCGGAGGGTGAAGATGAGGTGGACATCTTGCCTCTGTAGAGCCAGTTTGTGCAAGGAGAGATTAATTGCTTCTTTTTTGGGGGGGGTCCAAACCAACCCGTCATATCAGTCACAGTCGTGTGGCAGACCCTGTCACTGAAATGATGGGTTGGTTAAAGTGTGCATGTCCTGTTTTGTTTATACAACATAAGGGTGGGTGGGAGGGCCCAAGGATAATTCCATCTTGCACCTCTTTTTTCTTTTCTTTTTCTTTGCATCATGTGCTGATTGGGGAGGGTTTTTTGGAAGGGACATCCTGCGTGACACTGCAGTGCCACTCCTAGATGGGCCCGGTGTTTGTGTCGGCCACTAGGGTCGCTAATCTTACTCACACAGCTACCTCATTGCGCCTCTTTTTTTCTTTGCGTCATGTGCTGTTTGGGGAGGGTTTTTTGGAAGGGACATCCTGCGTGACACTGCAGTGCCACTCCTAGATGTGCCCGGTGTTTGTGTCGGCCACTAGGGTCGCTAATCTTACTCACACAGTCAGCTACCTCATTGCGCCTCTTTTTTTCTTTGCGTCATGTGCTGTTTGGGGAGGGTTTTTTGGAAGGGCCATCCTGCGTGACACTGCAGTGCCACTCCTAGATGGGCCCGGTGTTTGTGTCGGCCACTAGGGTCGCTTATCTTACTCACACAGCGACCTCGGTGCAAATTTTAGGACTAAAAATAATATTGTGAGGTGTGATGTGTTCAGAATAGGCTGAAAATGAGTGTAAATTATGTTTTTTGAGGTTAATAATACTTTGGGATCAAAATTACCCCCAAATTCTATGATTTAAGCTGTTTTTTAGGGTTTTTTTAAAAAAACACCCGAATCCAAAACACACCCGAATCCGACAAAAAAAATTCGGTGAGGTTTTGCCAAAACGCGGTCGAACCCAAAACACGGCCGCGGAACCGAACCCAAAACCAAAACACAAAACCCGAAAAATTTCCGGCGCTCATCTCTACATATTACAGGCTGTTGTGGACCACAAATATTGGTAAGTGTTTATTTTTGGGGTGGTGGGATGAGTTGCATGTGTGAGTTTTACATTCTAATTGTTTTCAATTTTACTGTTCTTTAGTTTCCTAGATGTGTTTATTGGCTGGCCAGGCCGATCTCATGACTCCCGAGTTCTTGCCAATTCTGACCTGTACAACATCGTAGAGGAGAAGCAGGGAGGCTGGCTGTACCCCAAAGAGTGTGCAAAGATTGTGAATGGGGTGGAGATCCCTGTCCACATCATCGGGGATGCTGCATACCCTTTACGCCCCTGGATTATGAAAGGCTACACCCAACAGGTCCAGTTAACCCCAGAGCAACAAACCTATACTCACACCCTGAGTTCAGCAAGGATGGTGGTTGAGAACGCCTTTGGCAGGTTAAAAGGAAGATGGCGTTGTTTGATGAAGCGCAATGATGTGGACCTTATGAATATGCCTAATGTAGTAGCTGCGTGCTGTATACTGCACAACATCTGTGAACTGCAAAATGAGCTATTCCTTCCTGAGTGGACTGTGCAGGACCCTGAGGTTATAAACCCACATGTGGAAGGTGCTTTGTTTGGGACTGCCTCAAACTCCGCTGCAGAACAAATACGCCACACTATTACGTCCAACCTTGCAGCACTGGTACAATAGTGTTTAAGAATCAGCACAACATGTTTGGTGAATGAAAATGTTTTTATTTTGTATTCCACCTTTGATCTTTGGGTTCATTATTTATGTTTTTCCAAAAAAAAAAACACATTGCCAGCAACTGTGTATATATGCATAAACAATGTAGAAAACACTGTAAACATGGTCTACTTTACGCACAAATGGGAATGTTATGCCTAGATTTGCAAACAAGTTTTTATTGGCATAAAAAAAAAAAAAACACTGGTAGGTTTGTAGATACAACACCATAAACCACAGTGTCCCTGCAGTATATTATCACTGTGTAAAAAATAAATAAAAAGTGCTTTAATGTAGACACTATACAAAACAGAACATAGAAAAAAATGAAGGAAGGCACAAACAGTTGTGCATAAACAATGACCACACTGTGGTTATTTAACAACAAATAACAACCAAAAAAAGCAATTCACTGCGTTTCACGGCAAATTGCGCAATACAGTAAACTCTGGGCTTGGCGCACTAGATGGTGCAGTATTTGGGGCATAGTATGGACCAGGATTAAATGATGAAAAACCCTGCTCAGGGGGGTATTGTGAGTTGTGGTGTTGGTTTGGTGCTCTTGAGGTATTGGTCATACGCTCATAGAACGCCATGTTCATTTGGTGCAATTCCCTGTGGCGGTCATACTGCTCTCTACTCATGCGTTCCTGCATTGTCATGACTTGGGAAAGGAATGCATCATGCATTTGGCGTTCTGCCTCTAGAAACCTGTCGAGCCTTGCATCCTCCTGTGCGGACATTGTAGCGTCCATCTCTCGGAGTTGGTCGACAAGGACATTTGACATGGCTTTAGCCACTTGCTCCGCTCTGTTCAATTTCTTCCTTCTAGGCGGTACGGTGTAAACTGTGAAGAGAAGAAATACAAAATGAGCGTATATAAAAATAGCAGCGTTAGCAAACATGTGTTTGTGGCATTAATCCACCTATACACTAGCTACTCTGCAACATTGAACTTTTTTTAAAAATGCAAAGCCCCCCTGCGTGGGGGCAGAAAATGCAAAGTGTGCCACCGTGCCAGCAGCGTGTTGAGCGCAGTGATCCTGCAAGGGGCTCATTAGCGCTCGACACGCTGCCGCCACACTGGCCACTCATACTACGCACATAACCGGATGATTAACAATTGTGGATTTGTGCTATGAGTGTTAATTTCTAAACATGTACTTACTGTTTTTCTGTAAAGTTGGGGTGACGGCACTTTGTACAGTCCCACTGTCACTGGTCTGAGCATCCACGACGTCTTCAATGGTTGCAGTTATGCTGTCGTCGTTTCTGGATGTGTTTATGGACGGCTGGGATGATGTGTCGCTGTCCTCAGGTGTGTCGTCAATTAACAACGGTGATGATGGACAGACGTCACTGCTTGTCTGTGTCTCTTCTGGAGTGCCTTCTGTAGCAGTGTACTGTGAACTGGAAGACAGACTCACCGGACTGCATATAGCTGTGTTTCCAAAGATATTGGCGCACATGTCATAGTACTGCCAGTCGATACGGCCAACACCGCTCTTTTTCCTGTTGTTGTCATGCACCTTAAGGAAATGCTTTTTAAGAGTTTTCATTTTGTTTAACACTTGCTGCTGTGTGCGGATGATTCCCCTGGCTTGCAGCATCTTGGAGATGTTTTTATAAATGACTGCATCTTTGACTGTGCCTGTGATCTGCCTCATAATTTCCTCCTCTCCCCTAATGCTCAGCAACTCTCTCACCTCCTGGTCTGTCCAGGTCGCCATGCTGCCTTCCTCACACGCATCAAGGACGCTCCCCAGGGCTCTGAATGATGACATCATCTTTTCTGAGCCCATGAAAGCTCCAATCGGAGGCCTTTTAACAGTCCCGGGTAGTGAATCCCGGGACGGGCCCTTTCACACTACCCAGCTTCCCGGGACGGTCCCGGGTTCAACCCTGCTTTTGACCTGGGATGAAATCCCGGGATGCTCGTCCCGGGAAATTGTCCCTGTACCCATTTACACTGAGAAGAATCCCGGGATGATGCGCGTTCACGTGCAATATCCCGGGATTTTTCTGCGAGTGTAAAAGGGGTATTACTGCCCGCCCCCCCCTCACCCCATTCCACTGCATTCCACCCCCCTTCCCCCACACCATCTATATCCTCCATCTCATTCGTGGGGTACGTCTCTCACACGCTCCCACTGGTAGCACACTAATTTTCATAACATTCCCAACATCACCACCCCTAGTAAATTTAGCTTTCCTACAATTTAGATGATTTTATTATTTCATGTATTATATACCGCTTAATTTCATATTGTATGACACACTGGCTATTTTTATTTATCATTTTTATTTTTTATTTTTCATATATCCTCACATTGTTCCAGGTGAATCCTAAAGGGCCATATTTTTATGTTATCTCACTCCCATGCCCAGATCTGTTCACTTAATATATTAATATATTGTTCTCTTTCTCATAGTCTCTGCCATATGAGCTGTAATACTGACTTATAACCTCGGTTTGACACTACAGTGAGCACCAACACCCACACCCGATTCCTTATGTCACATTACACATACCAAACTTATTACTATAACTTTTATGCATAACAATCCCTGAATACTATCTCTTAACGGGATACCGCCCTTCGCTCCATAGTTACCATGGCGACAGGGAGACCTCTACATAAACTACTGGAATACCCTTTTACAACATGGCGCCGCTTCATGCATCGGGTTACTATGGCGACAGGGATTTTCTTATTGCGCATGCTTACTAGCGCCTTTTCCCGTGTGACCTCGGTCCGATCACGTGCCGCTGACGTCAGCTGGGAAGCGCTGGCAATACGCCTCCCCAGCCGGCATAGACATACGTGTCACCCCCGCCCTCAATCAGGAAGCAATATTGTTATTAGCTGCTACTTCAATTAACAGGGCTTTTAAACCCCACACTAAGATAGGAAATGCGAGATCCCGGAAGTGAACAAGCCCAACGGGCGAAACGCGTTTTCTACGGATCCCAGCAGGAGATTCTTCCATGGAGGACTACTGGTTACCACAGGCTCCCGGAATCTGACACCATTACACTATGAGTATCAAGTTTAATATCCCAATCCTTATGGTGACATGTGTAACTATGCATAAGAGATACCAGTAATCATAATCTGTGGGATTTCCCACCTATATTACAATTTATCAATCTGCATATATATAGGGCAATTAACCTGTTGCACATTTCTGTTACCAGATTTCTCCTGAACAGTGTATCGCAGTGTTCTCATACCAACAGTGAATTTGCATCACTGTACTCATAGGTGCCTATGCACACAACATATCTGGTATCATCATTTTTTAATTCACAAATTTACCTGACGTTTTTTCAGATGTTATGTAATCTTTGCCATATATAGAAATATCTGTTCCCTCTTTTTGGGATAACCATCTTATGTCCATCAACATAATTTGACTGGCATACATCATATTTCTCCAGTACTTCACATCCTTTTTTCCTCTTCCCTTTCTTTTTCCCTTTTCTTCCTTTTAATCTTTTTTTCTTTGTTTTTTTTCCCATTCTCACTGGCCCATCCCCTTTCAGTGGACTCTCATCCACGATCCAGGGTGTATCACGATACGATGTGGTAAATAAATCACCTTGCCTAACGTGGAAAGCAGATCCACATACTAATCAGACCGTATCCTTTCCTATCAATTTTCCTTCTCACCTCTCTTACATAGGTGCACTCTCATTGGTAGATAGCCTCTCTACAATCATACCACGCTGTTAATGCCCGATCTCGTCCAATCTTGGAAGCCAAACAGCGTTGGGCCAGGTCAGTACCTGAGAGGAGACTTCCTGGGAATACCTGGTGTTGTAGAGAAGGACACTATTCCCCTTCATTTGAAGGGTGGACACCAACAGCAGTATCACCATTATTCACTCCTTCACTTTTTTTCCCAATCTTCATACCCATTTTTGTTTCCTTTTCTATTGCTTCTCCCTTCTTTTCTTTCCAATTTCACGTTGACTATTAAAAAACGTTCAGGAATGTGTAAGATATGTTGACAAATTTGTGCTATAGGTACAACAGGTGACAGTGGTCTTTCAAAGACATAGAATTGGATCTCCCTGTTTGGTCTTATTAACACAGAATTTCTGTGCTGGTCAGGAGAAACGGTTGTCAGACTATCAGGTGTCTGCAACCTTTCTAATCCGTCTTGTTGATTATTCAGACCAGAACATTCCATTTCTTTTCACATATCTTTTCTCATTTGGTATAACCAACAATAAAAAATAAAAAACCTTGTTCTTTTGATCACAGTGGGATACTATTAATTTTTTAATTAATTGCTAAATAAACATATGTTTTAAATATCTCTTCAACTTATATCTGAAGAATTTTCTCTTCTTTCTTTTTTCAAGAGTGCGCCCACACAAGAGCTTTCTTTCTCTCCAGTTTTTAAGTACGTGTACTTTCTAGCTCTGGGCGCACCACCAATAGGGACTACATTTGAAAGGTTTTTTCTTTCCAATATCTGTCCACTTTTGGTTTCTCCTACCTTATCATAATACATACCGGTGCCAGGTCATTTTTTCTTTTGTTACCACAGTAAAATCTGTCAGAGGGACACAGATAGGATTTGCCAGTTCACAACCCAGTGCCAGTAACACAATGTCTGTGAACACAAAATGCCCACTGACATTCAGAGCTTTTATAATGTTAATCATACAATTATATAGCACCAAATTCACTGTGGCCCCCCCTGTTTTGCACCCTGATACTTGTTCAGTAGTGGAGGACCAGCGTTGTCTCTGCAGCCTGAAGACAGAGAGAAAATGGCGCTGAGCAGTGTGCTGGCTGACTGAGGAGGAAGCTCCACTCTTCAATGGTGTGTTTCTCCTCAGCTTTTATGAGGTAATTTTTTTATACTGGCGGGGGTAGGACTGTGCCTCAGCAACTTATGCCCCTTATTTATGCCAGTTTCCATAGGTTTCATGCTGCCCAGGGCGCCCTTTCCCCGCGCCCTGCAGTGCCTGTGTATGTGTGGGCAACATGGCGTGCTGCGCTCCCGCCAGCCCTGCGGTACCTTTAGCCGTCACTTTCTTGATTGAAGATCTGTCTTCTAACACTCACCTGTCTTCTGACTTCTGGCTCTGTGAGGGGGGTGACGGCGTGCTGTGGGAGTGAGCATCTAGGCACGGCTAGCGTTCAGTTCCCTTCAGGAGCTAATGGTGTCCTGTCAGCCAGAAGCAGAGCCATGAAACTCTTTAGGAAGTTGGTTCCTACTTCTGCCCCCTCAGTCCCACGAAGCAGGGAGTCTGTTGCCAACAGTTCTCCCTGAAAATAAAAAACCTAACATAAGTCTTTTCAGAGAAACTCAGTAGAGCTCCTCAGAGTGCATCCAGTCTGCCTGGGCACATTTCTAAAACTGAGGTCTGGAGGAGGGGCATAGAGGGAGGAGCCAGTTCACACCCATTGAAAAGTCTTAAGAGTGCCCATGGCTCCTGCGGAAGCGTCTATACCCCATGGTCATGAAGTGACGTATGAGAAATGGGAATTTCATCTGGCATATCTGTTTCCTCCAATCTCCCTGTTACCCAGGGTGGTGGGGGAAATAAAGCAAGCAAAGGGAGCCATAATTCTAATAGCTCCAGCCTGGCCCAGAAGGCATTGGTACATAGATCTACTAAGGATGTCCGTGGAAGTGCCAATTCTGCTTTCGCAATGTCCAGATCTACTAATACAGAGGCCTTGTTATCATAGCCATCTGGAACGGCTGTCTTTGACGGCGTGGCTGTTGAAACCTCTATCTTAAAAGCAAGAGGATTTTCACAACAGGTCATTCAAACCATGCTTAGAGCAAGAAAGCCTTCTTCAGCTCGAATTTATCATCGAATATGGCAGGCCTATATTCATTGGTGTAGTGAAAGAAGTACGGATTCAAGATCTTTTAAAGTATCCAGGATTTTGGATTTCCTCCAAGCAGGAATGGATAAGGGTTTAAAGGTGGCTTCCTTGAGAGTTCAAGTATCAGCATTAACTGTATGGTTTCAGAAAAAGATTGCTAACTTACAGGATGTGCGTTCCTTTTTTCAGGGAATGTTGCACATTCAACCACCGTTTGTTGCTCCTGCAGTGTCCTGGGATTTAAATCTGGTTCTTAAAATCCTTCAGGGAGCTCCGTTTGAACCACTTAGGAGAGCAGATCTTAAATGGTTAACGGCTAAAGTTCTCTTTCTACTGACGATGGCGTCAGCTAGAAGAGTGTCAGATTTAGGAGTGCTGTCGTGTAAGTCTCCTTTTCTGATCTTTTATCCAGATAAAGCAGTTCTCAGAACTAGAACTGGTTATCTTCCGAAGGTGGTCTCAAAGTTTCACCTGAACGAAGAAATTGTAGTCCTGGCTTTTCAGGTAGCGGGACCTTCTGCGGGAGAAGCGTTGCTGGACGTGCTTTAAGAATTTACGTAGATCGTACTAGTGCCATCAGAAAGACAGATTCTCTCTTCATGCTCTACGGATTTCACAAAAGAGGATGGCCTGCTACTAAACAGACGCTAGCAAGATGGCTTCGAATGACGATTTCAGAAGCAAATCCTCATGCTGATCTCCCTGCTCCGACTAATGTCTCTGCGCACTCTACACGTAATGTAGGTCCTTCATGGGCAGCACAACATGGTGCTTCAGCAGAACAGATTTGTAAGGCAGCCACATGGTCTTCCATTAACACATTCATTAGACATTATGCCTTGTATACTTTTGCCTCTCATGATGCGGAATTCGGGCGAAAGGTTCTCCTGGCTAATCATGAGCATCCCCACCACTAATAATGGCTTTGGGAATCCCAATGTTATCCTGTGGACCCAGCCGGAGAAATATACCATTATGGTAAGAATTTACCGTTGATAACGGAATTTCTCCTATGTCCACAGGTATCCACAGGGATCCCACCCTGACGCACCTGATTTGAGGATCTTTACAATCACTAAACCTCTTCCCTCTTGTATGGAAGGGTGTGCATGTGTGTTCTTATCGCCTGAATAGGGTTCTACATGATGCTCCTGCCTAATTGCTGTGAAAACAACTGATTTGACTGAGTCGGTAGGCGGGATTATATGGATGAACTTGATGCATCCTGGGAGGCCAGAAAGCTTGTGACTATTTGGTGCCATTTCCGCTGTCGCTCCGGCATATCCCAATGTTATCCTGTGGATACCTGTGGACATAGGAGAAATTCCGTTATCAACGGTAAGTTCTTACCATAACGGTATATTTTGGTTAACCTTAATAGTAACTACATATGGAGGGAAGTGATAATCTAAGAAATGTGACAAATTTGCAGTTACTGAATTTGTGCAAGCCATTCTTATTGGGTTTTAATAGACACACAAAATATGCAATCACATCTTGGCAGAAAGAGTCAAACTTACATGTGAAACAAAGCACAGCAAACTAGGTATAACAAAATAATCATATGAATGAAGAGGTATAGCAGGCTGACTTTGTAGCCATTTACATAAAGAACACAGGTGTGAACACAGTAGATTGTCTCAGTGAGGGCAATAAAACAATGTGGAAGGCATATGGGTACAAAGGGCAAACCAATGAGCTAAGGAAAGAAGGTGTTAGGGTCTCCTGCTCTGTGCTGCCACGTCGTCATGGCAACCGGGAGACAAGTGCTAGCGGAGTAACCTGAGCGTAGCTGATACTCCGGTTCGGGTCTTTTGCTGTACAGTGGTTACAGGCTCTGTGCACGGCAGGGGATCCGGTGCTGTTTTTTGTGCTCAGTCTGTGAGGTCTGAGTGGGGCGTGGACAGCACCTGCTATATAAACCCTCTTCTCAGGTTAGGCAGATGCTGCTGAATCTTTGTTGGTTAGTCAGTTCCTGAAAGCTAGCTAGTACTGTGTTAACTTTGTATTTGTTTGTTGCTTACTGCAAATAGGCCTTGGGATTTGGTATTACACTCTGCCAATCCAGACCTAGCAGTAAGACTGGAGTCAGTCGTTTAACCTGCTGGGGTTCTTTTGCTACTCTGTGAACCTAGCAAGTTTGCGGCTGTATTCTCAGACTTGCCTGCCAAAATCCTTTCTCACTGTGCAAGGTGCTCAGGTGTCAGTTTAGTGGCAGTAAGCTGAACCAGTGCACTGCAAGTGAGGACTAGGATTGTGGAGACTATTCCATCTCTGACCAAGGAGTTTACTGCCACACCCATTGGTAACCCTTTAGGGTTTTGCTGTTGCCCTTAGCAACAGCATTTCGGGTTCTCTACGTATTAAATCACTACATCTCGCCTCTTTCCATCTGAGCATTCCTAATACTAGGGAGACACCCAGTTTCTTAGCCTTTGGGCTTCTCTGTTCACTTTGTGTTTATTTTGTTACCCTATCACCTTCTGTGTATGTAATGTCATATTCCCCAGTCTGTCTGTGAGTTCATTTGTTTTGCATCCCTCACCGTTCAGACACCAGAACATTCCTGCTGGCACTGGTGTGCATAACAGAAGGATAGAAAGGGACAGGAAGAAAAACAAAAAGGGGATGGGGAGGAAAAGGAACAGCCCCCGGGAAACAGATCAAGCAGGAAAGAGCACATGAGATAAAATGGAGAAGGACTATAGTTTTTTAGCTAAGGGACTTGAACTTTATACATTAAAAAAATTCCAGCCAACTATACCATCATGTAGAGTATTCCCTAAAACTACTAAATATTGTCCATTGATCTATACAGCTCTAATCTATGAAACCAATCGTTGAGGGTTGGAGGGAGGTCACTGAATTTGTGCAGGCAACAATGGGACAGCAGGGAGTGTTAACAGGGTTAACTTTTCAAGTATACATACTTACAGAATTACAAACCACAGGTCTCTTCGTGGAAGAGATTCTATTCTAGAGGCTATGTGGGTGGATTAAATGGAGGGATAAGGAATCAGGGTTATCTTTCAACCAAATTGTCTGTGCCATAACAGGGTATTTTAGCAGCCTGGGCAGTTCACCCACTTGCACACAATGTCACCTGTGCTGCAAAGAGGAGAAGGTTGGGGGCATGTTGTGTGTACAGGTTGGGTATGCGTGACCGGCGGTCACCATACCACCGCCGGGATCCCGGGATCGAGGTGGCCGTCGGGGGATGGGGGGAGATGAGCGAGCGCAACAAGCCTCTTGCAAGCTCACTGCGTTCGCCATGCTGCAGGCTCGGTGGCGAGCTGCGTTTGCCACTGGTTCTATTACCACTCTATGTGTGGTCTCCTGACCACCGGTTACATAACTACATCCCGTGTGTACGGCTTGCCACGCGATAAGCCCGCTGCAGCAGCCACTAAACATAACGTCACAAGTGGGTGGGCATATTCAAATGACTCTGCTGCCAGACATAGCGGGCAGAGGTTTGCTAAGTGTGCATGCACAGAATCGTTTGTGAATACACCTAATCAATAGATAGATGGATCCGTTGGCTACTATAAATGTGTACCCAGCTTTACATGCCATATTGCATACTTACCTACTTTGAAAGGCTACACTACATCAGGTCTTGAGAGACAGAGGTCGAGGTGGGCAGGGAAGAATGTGGAGCCACAAATTGCATCATCATGACACCACTCCCGTGACATAACACTTATTTTGTGTGGGACAGGGCCATGATGATGGTATTAACAGCAAATTGCATCATCACAACCATGGAAGAAGTGGGTAGAATCTGGGAGTACCTTTCCAAGTTCTGCAGCCTCCCAGAAATCATGGGTGAGTTGGCAAGTATATTTAATGTTTACTTATATCAAAATAATTCTAATGTAGTTTTGTGCAGTATATTTGTTAGCTGCTTGGGGCTCAGGTCTGGTCTCTTTATTGCATGCATTTGAAGTTTGATTTTACGCCGTGTTTGTCACAGACTGTATTTATTTTTGTCAAAGTCGAAAAATATTGTGATGCATACATCATGTACTAACCACTCACACATGCCCGCTGCGCGTACACTTATTCCACCGTGCGTGCACATATCTGCAATTTGCGTATGATCGCTTCCGCGGACCTGCGCGTGGTATGGGTATTTACGGCGGAGTTTGTGAGCGCATAGAGGGTTATCAGAACATTACATATTTAACCCAAATAGTGCACATTGTACACATAGCCCCCTGCACCACATCAGAAAGAAATAGCTGTTTAAAATGGTTACAGAACAAAGGGATTCACCTTTACAGGATAGGAGGGGACAGAACAAGGTTACAAGGTGGTGTTTGGTATCCAGC